>NC_142843.1:28184318-28335833 GCF_061612785.1 Hesperophylax consimilis | reverse complement strand
ATCCCCTTATTCCTATCAAGCCCTGGTCTTATTAATACACTTCAATACAAAAAAATATATTTCCTCCACAACAGTAGGTCATATTGTTAGCCACCTCGCCAGGTTCCACAGTAAGCTCGCCTTATTGTGATTGTGGGTCAGAGGATACTCTGGACCACAATTTCTTTGATTGTCCTATCAATGATCCATTGAGCTGCTCGGTGTAGACCATGTTAACTGAAATTTTTTCAAAAATGTTTTTTTTGTGTAAACGGTGTTTTCTGGTGTCTTTCGTCTTTCGCCGGGGATCACTCTCGTAGTGGTAGCACTGTTTTAACGGACGATTTGAGATATTTAATCAATGGTATCCGACAGACGATACAAGATGGCGGATGGCCGACACATACCTACCATGTTCTGTGTCATCACAATTAATGGATGAAGTGATTGCAAACATTGTAAATTCTTTGGATTCTTTTGACGGTAATGACAGTGTAGCAGATCCCACGTTTTCTGCGCAATAATAATCCAATCTCTTCAAGTAAGGAAAATATAACAAATGGTGTAATATGGTACATTCACGTAAAGCATGTTTAGTGTTTTCAGTTAACACGTTTCACACGCTACAACGTTGATTGTTTTAAAAGGCTTTTTAACGGTATCTTTATGCACATGCCATTATTTACCCGAAAATGTAGTTATATCATTGCTTGTCATGTTATCAATCGATTACATCTTTAATTATTTTGTTTTAAAAAAAAAATTTAACTTCACTTGAAAAGCAAATGTTGAATGACGGATCTGTGAAGCCAAATTTTCCCAAACTTACGTTATATAGTTCCTCCTTATCACGTTCCACAAAATTGGAGATTCCATAATCCCATTAACTCTGGGGAGTCTAGGGCCTTTTTATTTAATCATATACCTAGAAAAGTAGGTCAGAAAATGGAAATTAAGTTACTTTGATAAATGTTGAGTGTATAAATCCTACTTTAATGTAAGTTGTAAACAAGGAATTTTGGCAAAAGTCTGGGGTCCATACTATGATTAAAAAATAAAGGATATTAAATTACATAAAACAGAGGTAATCCTTTAGAGGGAAAACCAATTTATTTATTTACCAAGAGGGAAATAACAATAACTATTACACTGTAAGAGCTAACCTTCCTACCATTAAATTTCAAACAAAGAAGATGAATGGTGTAATGTAAATTACATGCCCTTTTAAGACCTTCTGATATTGATCGCCTCATGCTGCTAGTCCGGGAGGTAGCGTTGCATTTTAGGTAGTGTTTTTACGTAGATTTTTTTCGCTATATCTAGTACGACTAATAATTAAACCAAGCGTCAGCGTCATTATCTTGAATTATTAAGTTTATTTTTTAATGTTCCATATAATTCCTCATATAATAAACCTCATAGCCGATATATGGAAATCGAAAAGTGCACGCAACCGTAAATCGGTTAACAATGAATTGACTTCTGGACTTAGGGAGAGTTAAGAGCGAACATATGCTAACTTACAGATAAACACACATGTTAAGTAAGTTCATATAATTTTGTAATATATTTTTTTTTATTCCAGATCTCGGGGAGGGTGGTGCAATCCCACAAGCTCCATATTATACATAGTATATATATCAAGTAAATATAAAAATATTGTAAGATAATACAATTAATATAATTATTTGGTGTTTTTGACCAAAGTTTATTTTAAGTGCTAGATAGATAGTGGGTAATTTAATATACAAGCAATTCACAGAACAGGCCGACTGATTGATTAGGCTTCGGCGTAAGCACAATCATGTTGATCCTTTCATACTCATAATATTATAATAACAAATCAATAAAGGGTCATTTGTAAGGGATCAAAACAAATTCAAACCTCTCCAAGATGAGAGGATAAGGAGTTATCATACTAAGGAAGTTGCATTAATTTAAAGTTTAAAAACTTTACAAAATATAGATAGCGCAATAAATTATCAAATACATTTTCCATTTAATTTACAAAAGCTGCTGTATTTGTAAGTTCGTCACCTTAATAATCTACGCCACAACAGTATTAAAATGAGACACTTATGTTAGCAGTGACGAATCGTGACTTTTGGGTATACTAGAATGTTAATATAACAAAAAATGGCATTATTGATGTTATTGTTGCAGAAAAAGAATTTTTTTTTCGAAAATCGATTTATTGTATGAAAATTTTCAGTAAATTTCAGTTTGGCCGTGCGCCGCGCGGATTTTCTAAAATTCTCCATACAAAAACCCGAATTTTCTAAAAAAAAATACGAAATCGTTTTCACCTATAAAAACATCAATAATGCTATTTTTTGTAATATTAGCACTCTAGAACACCCAAAATCACGAGCCGCCACTGTTTGTTACCCATGCAACCCGCGAATTCAACCAAATGCCGTAAACCACAATGCTACGGAGACCGTTACTAACTATTTAAGTTAAATAGAAAAGATTTTCAAAATGATTCTGCGCCAATTTCGACGTAATGAAAAAAACTACGTCAAAATTGGCGCACCATTGTGGTTTACGGCATTTGGTTGAATTCGCGGGTTGTATGAGTAACAAAAAGTGGCGGCTCGTGACTTTTGGGTGTTCTAGAGTGCTAATATTACAAAAATAGCATTATTGAATTTTCGAAAAAAAAAATCTTTTTCTGCTACAACAACATCAATAATGCCATTTTTTGTTATATTTACAAAATGGCATTAAAAATTCACGCAGATATTCCACCCCGGTTTGTTACTAACTATTAAAGATTCTCAAAACTTTTCTATTTAAATAGTTAGTTAAATAGAAAAGATTCTCAAAATGAATCTGCGCCAATTTTGACGGACTGAAAAAATCTAAGCTTTTTCACAAAAATATAACGGGTATAAAAGAAGGGTAGTAAAGTGTTGTGAGTTTTAAGTTTAGGGTAGAAAGTAAGTAAGTTAGTATGGTAAAAATTATAAATATAATTAATGTAATTTGAGGATACTAAACAAAGAGGAATATAAAACCTATATTTAAGTACGTTTAGATTGAGATAAATTGTGTTTTTTAAAAACAAACAGCTATATGTGAACACGCAACAGAATTACTCTTTGACACGTTCCGTGAATGAACATAGTTAAAGTCACACGCTAATGACTAGAAAAATAATAAATAATTGTTCTTACAAGAGGTAAAATACAAATGATTTCTTCTTACATATACGTAAGTAATACTAATCCAACCCTCTTACATTCTGAGGTTTATCTAACGTGTGCCTCACACTAGCCAATTCCGTAGTATTATCGATCGGTATTGGAGACCAGCCGACAGCAGATAGGATTCTGCGAGACATCAGGGCGCCCGGGGCAAGAATGGTATCAGGCAAAAAACTATCCCATGAATGATAATAATTATTGATTTATCAAGAGAGTAAACAACAAAACAATGCCATTAAACAACAATTTTCAAGGCGTATCTGAAAAAAAAATTACCATATTACGTAAAAATGAGTAAATAAATAAGATCGAACCTAGATTGAAAAGAATACGGCTGTGTACATAAGGCGCCGTGAAAGTGGTAAATTTTCGTGTTTTATGGCTACTGCGAAAAACTTGACTTTTTGGTCTGTAAATAGATCCAACAACTTAGCAATGATCTTAGCACCCGAACATCAACCTAGGTTCTACAATGAGAAGTTTTGAAGGGTTTCGTCATCAATATTAAGACGATACAATACCCTAAAATAAAGTCGGAATCTTAACGACGTAAGTGAAGAAGGCGTCTACAAAAGTATTAGGCGCGCAGCAAGGCGCATTACAACGGACGGACATAGGACGAATTTGCACTAGCAGGCAGAAAAATTGAACTTTCCAATTCATCAAATTTCAACGTTCATTTTCGGGTTCTGTGAAAGTCTTATTCAAGTTCTGTTATAATATCATCATAGGCTAGTTGCTTGACAGAAGTTACTAATTCATCGCCTAGAAAAATGAAATCTGGTACTAACTGTTAATTTTATAGTTAAAAAAAATTTAAAAAATTCTTCATAAGGTTTAACGTAAAATATTTTAAAGGTGAGGTATTGTTTTTATTTTAATCTTAAATTTAAACATACATCAGTAGGCATCGGTCTGAAAAAAATCGTATAATACAGATGATGAAAAAGAGATTGTGTAGTTTTGAAGAGCCGGTAAATCCCGTGTGGTAGGGATAGGAAACTGGGAGGGTCGTGCCGTTTTCAGTCGTTGCCATGGTTTGGTCCGGATAACACCGGGACTTCGCCGAACGCATGTTTCTTGGAAATGGCCGTTCTTTCGTACGCACCCAACGGGCCTTCCGACTGCAATTAGCGATTTATTCCTGTGGGGCTACCTGAAGTAAAATGTTTTAAACATCGGCCTCACACCTGAGAAGAACTCAAGGATGAATTCGGGCAGAAATCGCCGCTATACTCGTCGAGATGTGCCAAAAATGGCCAAAAAATTCATAAATCTCCTTTATCAATGTGTCGCTGCTGGGGGCCATCATCTTTCTGTTGTCACCTTCGGGACTTGCATAAAACGGTATGATGTACTGAATAATATAAAATAAACAGCATTTCTGTAAGTTGCACCGTTTTTTTTAAATAGCCCTTCAACTACAACTGCACTGAATGTTTTTGCACTGTCTATTTTGCCGCATCCTGTAGTTACGAATTCGTCGGAATAAATTGAAATGTGAGCCTCGAGTAGACCGCCGTTATTGGAGTCTTGTCCTTAATTGAGTCCTTAATATATCGACGTTTTCTACTAAATTAGGATTTATTGAAGAATATTATCAACTAGAACGATTCTAAAGCCTATGAAAGTTATTACTATTCAAGGTCAAACCAGCATTGATAATTAAAAAAAGATAAAAACTAATAAAGGCGTAATCTCACTACGAACTATTACTAAACTTTTCTACATTTACTGACATTTTTCATGATTCTTTGAAAACATATACAGGGTGCGGCAGAGAGGACGGACGTTTTTGAGATGGGTAGTACTCTCCCCCTCCGTCTACGAGAGAGGTGGGGGGGGGGTGCCGCTTGACTCGTTAGTTCCTAGCATTGTTTTACCAGTTGTCGTCATGGAGCCGTGGACGGTGGAGCACCGCGGTTTCGCCTATGATTGTTTCGTCCGAAATAATGAGTCAGTCACCGTCGTACAGCGTGAGTTTCGTCGCCACTTCAACATTCATCGGAATAGAGCTGTTCCCTCTCGAAACACCATCCTTCGTTGGGTTGAATCACTTCGCAGGCGTGGTGAACTGATCAACAGAAGACCAAGAGGAGCTCCGCGAACAGTTCGAACTGCTGAAAATTTTTAACGCGTTCGACAAGCCTTTCTTCGCAGTCCGACTCGACCTGCCCGGAAACATGCTGCTGCACTTCGCCTCAGTGATCGTTCGGAAAGGCGAATTTTGCATATGGATCTCCGCTTTCACCCCTATGATACAGAGCGATTGGAGAGTCTACGCGAACTTCCAAGAACGCCTCCAGCACTGCATCAACGATTTCGGCCACCACATGCCTGATGTGATTTTCCACACTTGACTGTCTCAAATGCTATTTACTCGCGAACCTGATTCCATCAATAAATTTGTTTTTGAGTAAAAATTAACTATTTTATGATTTTTTTAAACCGTCCGTCCTCTCTGCCGCACCCTGTAAAACTCATTTATTAAATTTCTTGGCGTGATAAATCATTTTAAAACGATTCCAATTTGTGAGCTTCGTGCACATCGCTTGTTATTTTTTTTTCTCTTCATCTCTCCAAACACGTTCTTCCTATTTAGTGTTTTTGTCATTATTACTCACACCTACATCATTAGTAAGGATTAAGAATAATAATTTTCAACCCAGATGATATTACTAAGGCGTTTTAACCGCTTCTGTGCCAAGAGCGAGTTAACTCGCATTCTTGGCCTGCTGTGCACAGCTACACTTCTACCTACTGGCATTTAAAAGGTTAAGGACATACGTAATAGGTACATATATATAATTTAATATTTAGAACCTTATAACTCGTAGTAGAATGGACTGAATAAAATAAATAGTGTAAGAACAAAAATCAAAGAAATAGAATTCAATGCACACCATTGAACTATATTAGTCACATTAATTTTTGTTGTAAACGTCATTTTTACAAATTATCCGACATAAACCGGAATTTTTAGATTACGTAAGTAAACATACTGTTCCATAGCAGATAAAATCGTGGTAAGCAGAAACAATAAAAAAAAAGTAATTTTGGATCAATGGAAAGCTGATATTAGGAGCTTTTATCAATTTCACTCACGACAAATTCACTCTACGAATAAAATGTAATGAAATTGTAGGTTTACAAAAACAACGCCGGTCCGGTTGCGCCGACAACATTCTGAGTAAACAGATCAACCGATCATATTATTGTCGCCGTTGGATATATTTATTTGAAATTCTGATCTTCTCCATTAAATTCGGAATACTTCGGCAAAGTAGGTAAATATGATTCTATCTCCTCCAAGTCGTGGAACCTTGCCAGGGTCGGGATTACTAAGCATGACTTTTAGACAATTTTTCATTAATCTTCCTGGTATATTACTTTATTTATGAAATGTTTCTACTCATACAACTGACATTTGGTGTATTGTAAAAAAAATAAACAACACTACTCGAGGACAGGACAGTCTGTAGCTGTACGCTTCCGAATATCTGTCTGTTTATATGGCAATACAATCCGCAATCAGCCATACAAAATACTATAAATTATTAAATTTATATAATTCAATTTTTTGATATAATTTAGAAATGATCTAATTTCATAAATGATTAATAATTTTTATTAAGGCGAAGCACTACGAAGTTCAAATCATGTGTTTTTGGTTTTAAAATTTGATCGCTTAGAAATAATTTAGATGCTTTAATTAAATACTGCGAAGAGAACATATCTTGGCTTATGAAATAATCGAGCTTTTTTTAAAGTCTTTTTATAAGCTCAGAAAAAATATAGTATTAGGCCTGTAAAAACTGCTTTAAAGTTCAAAATCTTTCTACTTACGAACCCCTTTTCGGTTATGATTTTATTGTATAATATGGCAAATTAAGTTCTTTAGAAAACGATGGTAAAATATTTAAATATTTGCGCCTGAACTTCGCAAAATAAAATTAAATACTTTTTGGCGATTTTCATTTCTTGCATAGATCAAAACAGGCGGCTGGGGTTAAGTGGAACTTTGAATCTTATCGCACATCTACATAAGGAGTGTTATTGTTAGCGACACGATTCCAAATATCACAAACGTGGTGCATCGCCTCGAGTTCCGCTAGTTTGTTTAGTACTGTATCGCGGCAGCTATTTCAATTTCAGTCATTTTTTAACAATAAATTGTTATCATACAAAAAATTGACATCGAATGAGAACACATAAAATAGTTTTCTCCATAAAAAAATGTTGTCATAAAACATGAAAGAGATCACTCTAAAAAAACTTTTTCCATACAAAAGTTTACGTAAAACATTAATGAGATCTAATTGACGGTATTTCAATGCAAAAGTTGAAATAAAACTATGTAAAACATACATAAATGATTGCCCGTGAGCTACTACCTACTATAACTAGACCGAGCAATATATTTGGATAAATGTTTTAAATTATAAATCTGTTTTCCGTGAACAAAATTTCATGCGTTAATAGACATTAATTAGTGAAGATATTTTCCAATTAAATTCGTATTATTTCAGTTAAACTTTAATGGTCCTTTGTTGTTTACAACACCTTCCAAAACAGAAAACTTTGCTTTGAAGAGCTTTACTTGGCAATAAATCAATTTGACCCGAGCATCTTAATTTGTAGATAATAATTTCACGTTCTGAAGAAAGATGCCTTCAATTGAAACGAAAAAAATTTTCCCTGTTTTTAAAAACAGCATTTTTTTGTAATCTGAGAAAGCGACAAAGAAAGTTTTGATTCATATTGGATTTGAACTGTACCTAATAATCCGAGCACAAACTTGCGAGGAATGCTTTCTACTTGAGCTTTCAAGTACAAAGCTTCCTATGTCTGGAGTCATGTGACAAACCAGAGTTCGTAATAAAAACTGAATAAAACAGAACATCTTTGGTAGGAACATCATTTCAGACATAAGATGAAAGCGAGTCGGGGGCGTTATCTGAGGAGAGGACAGGGATATTCATTGTTGTACTGTCAGCACAAAGGTGGCTTTGATATTGAATGAAATGGTTATAACTGGACAAAACTTTATGATGACTTTTAAGTGACGTCAATGGTTGAGTATCTGAGGACCATCGCGGTATAGCAGTAAGCCCTTGACTTAGAACCCAGATACATAATCATTTATATATTTATGTAAGAGTATATGAACTTTTCAAGAACTAAATTTATAGGAATAAACGTGATTCAATACAATATTTTATTTATTTATTTATTATTAATACCCGAAACTAGGCAAATGCCCGTATTATGGTGGTAACACATATAAGAAAACATAAAAAAACAATACTACAATGTTGTACATATATCGTAATACAATTGGTAATAAAAAAAAAACAAAAATAATAAATATATATACGAATAATAAATAATAATAAAAGGAATAAAGTCGGAATGATTTCACTGAAGGGTCTTTCTTCAGTCAGACAATAAATTCATTCAGAAAGCTTTCCGATTTCGTTCAGCCACTTTCTATCAGCTTTAAGGTAATTTACTTTTGAAGAGGGTCTGTTTTAACCTTACTGCATTGCTGCTTGAACCCTTTATACACCTTAGGAGCCAGGAATACATGGAAACGTTGTCCAAACGATGTATTCATTTTTGGTACTCAACATCATTTGGTAATCATCCTTTGTTCTGATATCAGTCTTGTCGTGTAGCTATGATCTACAAGACTATGAAGCTTTGGATTGTTCGTATGGTACATTATGGTTTCATGTATATATATCTGTCTTACGTCTAGTAATTTTGTTTCCTTAAATAAGGTTGTATATAGATATATCATAAATTCAGGATCATTACGGTACACATGAGTTATAGTTACAGTATCATTTGTAAAGCCTGAATACAAAATGTTTTCAATAAAATAACAACACATTTAAAAAAGTTAATAAATTCGTCATAATACTATTTTGGTATACTTTTTCAACTAAAGAAAGTATTGAGGGAACACGAAAGGGGTATTTATCTCCTCCTAACAAGTATTATACGTTTCAAACCCTTTCCCCGCAGAGAAAGTTACAGTTGTTTAGGGTCCACGTGGTCATTATCTTCAACGAAAATAGGGGAGATAAATCATGCGAGATACACAGATACCTGGAGTGGTATAGTAGAGTACGAAAAATATTATAAAAATGGATAAATATTTATATACTTTATAACCTTACTAAAAAAAGTGGTAAAAATCCTATTCAATTGATAAACTACCTGTGAAAATGTATGTGAAAAACTTTCTAATTGAAACGTAAAATAGAAACTGACATAAAATGGCTCTTGGAAGGATATATAAGTGGTTGTTTATCTGTTTGAGTTAACTGTTAATAATTTCTTAATAATAATAACCGATTTTCCAAATTTTTTTAGGATATTTTAAATTTTCTACATATTTCTTCATTTTGAAATTACGTAAAAACAAACACAATTTGAGAAACTAGGTAAAATCACGTTTTAGATTTTAGTATTTGAAATATACTTAAATATTTTAAAATTGCAATATTTTAATTTCAAACGTGAAAAAAGTTAAAAAAAAGCTTACCACAAACATTTTTAGTAAAAACGTTGAAAATTTTCAGAGAATTAAAAATTCAAAAACCACAATCCTATTATTTAAGGAATTCCAAGAAAATATCACATCCCTTTTTAACTCATTCATACAATAAAAAAAATGAAATTGCTTTTAATGCCCAGAAAAACCACAGTAAAAAACTGAAATTTTGAACGCATTGCTTGTTCATCTTAAAACGTTTATTTCTTCGATACATGTTCACCAACACGTGCATTGAGCATTTATGTTATTAAAAAACATCACTTTAATGAAGTTCTTATAAAATATTGACCTTTTGAATATTGGTATAATCGTTTAACCCTAATTTTCGACATAAAATGAAAGTACATTTTACAACATTATTATATAATTATGTATTTGACGAAAAATAACACAAATAAGTTGTAAATATATTGAGTTATACAGAAGGCATTAAAGCTGTCGACCTCAATTTCAAAACACAACTCAGCGGGAAAAATAAAAACAAATTCGCGTGATTTCATTATCAGATGTAAAATGCGATTTTTTATTAGTATCAAGTTGAATCTAAACTTTTACAGTCTTGATACAATTTGTAACAAAAACACGTTTTAACGGTTGTGAAGTGATTTTTTATTAGTAAGGCTGTTATAACATAAAAATTACATATAAAGTTGGATTATCGTTAAAATTGGATTTATTTTCAACAGGAAGAGTTCATGAATCAAGCCCCCAACCTCTTGACTAAAAGTCAAATGCTTAGACAACTAAGCTGCGGATGTCATTTGTTGCAGTTTTTATTTGTCTATGAACCCTGTCATCGAAACCTTGCGAATAATTACAACAGTATTTTATATCTGTCCATTAAACATATTGAAGACATTTTATTTTGACAAACATTGTATGAACGCTGAGAAAAAAAATTTATGGAACCTAGTAAGTCTTTTTATGTTAATACCGTCAGTGAGACTATGGCATCCCTAATTGGGGTATGTTGTGAGGTTAAAGATAGTAGGGACGGGAAGGATATGTAGAAGAAGAAAGTGGGGAATTGCGTGGCTATACAGATATGGTCACCAAACACGACCAAAGCCTTTAAGGCAGGTCTTTCACCAGGGCGTTACTTATCTACCTTTTTGGAAATCTCACAATAAGCGTACATTTTACTTAGGTTATTTTTTTCATCAAAGCAGCGGTCAGTAAAATGATGTAATCCTATGAGTACTATGCATATAGGTACCTACTAATAACAGTTATCATGAATAATATTATTATCATGCAGCTGATAAAAAAACTGGAACAGAATAATTTCATAATATTGCACTAAACTTGAAACTTATATTGGATACATTTTCGTTCTTATACATATGATACGTCGCATATTGCGGAGATTTTGACATGTCCACTTTAATAAAATGCTCTAAAGGGCTTATTTCGTCTTAGCCCTGCTCGCTATCTCTGAGATCTAAATCCGTGGAGTAATTTTCATAACAGCGGGATACAGCCAACTCCCTAGCCGAGAAGCGAGCACAGCACAAGGGAGGAAACCAGAGGCTTTCGAGTATGGCCACATATTTGCATACTGAATCTATAAGGCCTAAACAGGCTTATCTTCGCAGCATCCGATAACACACCCTTCACTGGAGTGTTGGTCTTTCAAATCGATTTCTAACACCGTGCATAAATTAAGTTACATTAGAGGACGTTCCGGCAGTACCGGTCGGCAAGCAGTATCTGGTATAACTTGCTGTTTTATAGGGTGTTAATTTAAAATTCCATAATAGCCATATTCGTATTTCTTGGCGTTCGCAGACAGTATTGCAAAGACTTTTTGGTGACCCAGGCGCGCTGTAACGTTACTATGAAGAAGAGCGTTCAAATCTTTGATTTAGGTATATGTTCTTATTTGGGAAAATGTATGTGATTATAAACCTTCGTTGGAATGATTTTTTTCCGATTCTGGCAGTATTGGTCATCGATTGGCATATAGGGGAATGTTGCGAACAATGGACCAGTGTAACGAATGGACCGCTTCATTATTTCAGAATATAACCGTTTCTAAAATCAAAGGTCAGGCCAAAAGCAAGCAATACCCCGTACAGTCTTGCTTCTCTACTATCAGTGTCTTTGCGACTTCCATAGAGTGTGATGTATTTCGGTATATCACCGGAGCTCCAGATAAAAATTTACGCTGTGAACTTTTACATGTAAATATGATGTTATTCATTATGTTGATTGCATTGTTTATTTATTACTGTTGTCATTTATTGTAAAATGTATTCGAAAAGTCGTTTAGATTTTAAAACATTTTTTTTAATAACAGGAGTTTCCGATTATTGGACCGCCATAGTGGCTCCAATATAGAATCAGTCCAAGGGTGGGAACGATTTTTTTTTGCGTTTTCAATATTTTGATTTTTTTAGGATGGAAAATAGAGAGCGGAGTGGAATGAAAGCAACATTCTCGTGGTTTTGCAAGCCATGTCTCTAAACGAGTTGCTCTAAACGCAGCAAGTAGGATGTATGCAGTATCTAAGGCGACACTAAAACGAAGACTTGACGGCGGAAACGAACAAATAGAAGTAGAAACTAATCTGAAAAATTTTTCACCATTGTCCCATTGAAGATATTATAGAATGATATAGTGTTTAATAGATGTGCAAAGTCTGGGTTCAAGAAGAGTCTGCATGCGTTAAAAAAGAGCTTGAGAAACATATAACATTTTTCAATGCACGAATCGAAAAAGGACCAAATCCATATATTCGCATTACACGTAAGACGTTAGAAAGTGATAAATATACAAAAAAAAAATTAAAACAGGTACAGCCAAATTTGAATTATGTTACGATGCCCGCAAATAAATGTGTATGGCTTCACTGTTGATTTTTATAGTGTTTCGGTTTTTGATGTTTATTATGTACCTTTTTAAAAAAATTATTTTGTACTGTGCCGAAAGAGGGAAGATATAAAGGTATATTGTCACAACATAATTCATAAAAATATAACAAATTATTAAACTAAAAAATAAATTATTCTAATTGTCATAACTATGTTGGTTTTTTAGTTTTAATTCATGTTTAAAATTGATTATAATTGTTATTGAATATTTAAGATTAATAAAAACAGGACCTTACCATTAAAATATTTTATGTACAACGGTTAGAAAATTTTATAAGACGTTTTTCAACTATAAAAATTGAGGTAAGCACCAGATTATTTTTTTAGACGGTGAATTAGTATCCCTTTAAAAACAATCGAGGTTTTAGTAATACGTTCATAAGAAATGATTTAAAAAAAACCTCATGGAAAGATCGATTTTTAGGCCTGCTAGGGCAAAGTCGATCGTAGGTCCATCCATTACGTCGGGCCGCGCGCCGAATATTGTTTTTACACGTACGGCTGCTTCACTTGCGTCGTTAAGATTCTGGCTTTATTTTAGGGGATTGTCTCGTCTTAAGCGAACAGCAATAAGAAATTGAGGAGCCAGCAACAGTTCACTAGCTACAGAATCACATGAAGACCGGATCCAGTGTAGAAAAACTTGGCATGGGTGCAACAAGCATTATTAATAAACAAATCAGAATGATCAAACTGGTAAATATGTGATAACTGCCTTATGTTACGTCTTTAATATCCTACGACCGACTTTGCCAGACACTTCTTTCTAGGTTCATTTTTTCGATGTTCCGTATTTTTTATAATAAAACTTTAGTTTTCCAATTAAGGCGATGCACTTCGTCGTGTAATATTTTAAATTGAGCCGCTATCAATAACAACCCTTACGTAGATGGCGATAAGGTTTAAATTCCCGCTTAACACTATCCGCCTGTTTTGATTTATGCAAGAAAAATATGGCCAAAAAGTGCGTTTTATTTTATTTTGTGGATGTTCACGCATAAATATTTAATTTTTTTAGCGATAATTTTATAAATAACTTAATTTGCCACATTATACAATAAAATCATAACCAAAAATGGGTTCGTAAGTAGGAAATTTTCAACTTTAAAGCAGTTTTCATAGGCCTTTACACTATTTTTTTCTGGGCTTATAAAAAGACTTATCTAAAAAATACTCGATTATTTCAAAGGCCAAGATGTATTCTACTCGCAGTATTTAATTAAAGCATCTGAAACATTTCCAGGCAACCAAATTTTCAAACCAAAACACATGATTTTGCATTACTACGTATGGCATCGCCTTAAAGCCGATTAAATTTATTCATTTCATTGATTAGTTATAAGGCAACAAGCATTTATCAAACGTTAAAAGTGTATTTTGAGAATAAAATGACAAAATTAAAGGGCGATACTAATATTGGGTACTGGATATTGGATAAGCTAAGCGAGCTGCTGTTATGCGAGCTGCTGCTGTAAATTCCGTTTGCATCCCGGGAAGTAGACTGTTGAATTTCTTATAATATAATAATATATGTCAGTAGTCTTTACTGCACGAGCAGAAACATCTAAATAACTTCTAATACCACCCTTATAGCATAAATATATTTAAAATCTTGTACAACGTGAATATGTTAAAAAATAAGATTTAAGACAAAAAATTCAACTAAATTTCGTATATTTTTACACGCGGAAACTCAAGAAAATTATTTTAACAGGATGTTACATGTTTAAAATATATTTTGGGAATAAATCTTAATGATCTCGTTAAAAATACTGAAACCAAAAAGCCTTTGAATCTATCAAAGGCTTTATTAAGCAAGGAGTTTCCAAGAAGACGCAGACAAACCTGGCGTCCCATTAATCGTTCCTAAGTCCTTTCCTTCCGTCACCCATCCCCGTTCTCAACACTCCTTCCGCATTATGTATCCCCGATACCTTCGTAAAATAGGTTACTCTTTTTATTCAGCTAATATTGACGAATATGATTATATTCCTTCTCCTGAGTAATCTATTAGAATTTTGAAAAGGCAATAAAAGTTAGGCTATCCAATTATATTGACACAACTGGCGCTGGTATTAATTTAAAAAAAATATAGCCTTAGTAACTCTTCCGAAATATACCAGTAGATATAATAATACTAAAATGGAATCATTTTCACATAAATATGCCGGAAGCTCAGACAGTTTGACAAAATAATGTCATAAAAGAATTTTCCTCAATTTTCCAAATAATAAAAATATTGCAAGTCACTGTTATACAATGCATGAGAGTTTGAGTGCTTTTATCAATAAATTTGAGAGCTCAGAAGAAGGTGAAATCATTTTTCGAAGTCGCCAAATAGTAAGCTTATTATTTAAAAAAGAAATGATACTAACACAAACCTTCAGATAGCTTCGGATCTTTTGTCATTTAAACGGGATCAAGTTCGCTAGCAAATCTTATCTTCAGACATTTAACAAGAAAATTGATAAAATGATCATGTTCCTGATGCCAGCATTATTCAAATCATAATTATTTCTCAATAATTATTATTATGGATTTAAGGTATGAGTGTACTACGTGGAAATAAAACCGTCACCTAAAAATAAGAGATATAAATATTTGTATTCTGACGCCATTAGTAGTCCATTGGATTACCACATACCTTCTTCACTGTCATTACTTTCGTCATCACTGTCATCAGGCTTGCTTATCTTTCTCATCATTTCACAAATAATAAGTTCACAAACACAAGATGCACATCGCAATAAACAAAACAGGTAAGTAACGCGGTTCAAAAAATATTTGATGAAAAACACGGAAAGTTGGTTATAGCTTCCGACAGGCACCTGCGATGCCTTGAACATAGAATTTGATAAGAATTCGTACTGAGGGTCACGTGGACAATTTAGCCAATGGAGAGTGCGGATTCGGTGATTATCTCTAAACGTCTTATCATCTTTCGCAACTATTTAGTTATCAGAAAGAACTGTCACACCAGACGCCACGTTGATATTAAAAAATATGTCGTCTACTACGAGTACCCATATTCGAACAGTGACTTGATGCCCAAATTGAGAGAGAAATGACAAAAACTGCATACCTACTTAACCTCCATGCTATGGATGAATTTTCAATCGTGATTGTTTCCCAGATAACGCAAAATAAATTGTTTATTTCTTATCGAAATACGTTATCAAACTATAAAATAGTTAATTGCATTTGTTTACGATTAAAACTTGCTTTTAAAAATTTCACAAATGTTTCTGCTAGAAAATTATTTTTGTTCGGAAAAAATGTATCTACTACGTCAGGGTCTCGTATTTAAGTTATTTTAATTTAGTTTCAATATTTATCAATACGATATTTGTAATCGACAAAATTATGATTCTCATTTTGTTCCTGATTTCATTTTGAACTAATTCTAATTCTAAAACATTTATTTTGCTAATCTTGTATTTTCATTCATTGAACAAGTTATTAATTTATTTTATTGTAGGGAATACAACAGTAAATATGGTTGGCTTATACATGTGACCTCATATATGACTGGGCGTACAAATTTTATAAAAGTATTTTAATATTTTATCATGCGGAAATACGTATTTTTTGACGTTAGAAAGAGAAATAATATTTTTTTAAGGTTTGCCTCAAATATTTATACTGGATGCATTGATGTATTATTTAGTCTATGACTGGATGTCATTAATAAAATTCTAAAAACAACCAAAATGAATTATTCATATTTAGCGCCGCTATCGTAACAATCGGTTTAACTTTTTTTATTGTCATTTTATTTATTTCTTGTTAGAGCAATCCCGATGAGTTACAAAACTCATTGTAGGACGAGAGGAACTTACAATACATAGATGGGATTTAATAGGTACAATTTTACATTGGTATTTTGATATAAAAATTATAAGTTTCACATACGAAACAGTTAAAAATTAGAAAAATATCATAATTATAAGTTTCGGTGACCGGATAAATCATCGCATCTTTAAGAAGTTATATAAAGTCATGGAAAGTGATGAAACAAAACTTTATTAACTGGGTTAAGTAGGTTAGGTTAGTTAGGTTAAAAAAAAAATTCGTAGTTTCTAATGAATTTATATCACTTTTAAAAGTGTGTTGAATTGTCACTGTGTTGAGTTATCATGGAACCCGCAATCCATTCATAGTAACTGTTGCTCCAGCCTCATTTTCGAAAAAGTAAGGGCCAATGACTCCGCCGGACCATAAACCGCACCAAACAGTCACTTGTTGAGAATAGAGAGGCTTTTCAACAATAACTCTTGGGTTTTACGAGCCCCAGATGCGACAATTTTGCTTGTTGACGAAGCCACCGAGGTGGAAATGGGCCTCATCACTCAAGATGTTTGCATTTGATTCACTCAAGTGAATTTTAATCATTTCAATGCGTTGTTGAAGCATGTATCGTTCCATTTTTATTAATGGCGTAGTTTCTACTTATCGAATGTCTAAAAATGACAGCTTCAAAAGTAACATCTACCGAAATAGCGGGCTATTCAAAATAATACCTCTTATTGGAAAACCCTGTATTTTGTATTCATTTTCTTTTCGAGACAGTTGTCACCAATTTTGATAGTGAGGCTCAGAGGCGGATTTGCCCTTAGTAAATAGCGAAAATTAAAACGGTTTTGACCCTAGGAACATACTGAAAAGTTTGGATACTCCTGGTCAATATGATGGGTACTGAGAAAGGGGCGGCTACATGGTCTGGGGCCTAGGGCGGCCAAGACTGCAAATCCGCCTCTGGTGAGGCTGCAATTATTCTTGTTGCCGAAAAGTATATAATTCGTTTTTTCTTTCGTTAAGGGTCAGTTTGTTTATTCTCAACCAGCTTGTGAGATGGAAAACATTCATTTCCGTTTCAAATTTCGCTAGATTCGGTTTATTATAAAAAATCACTGTCTCGTCCGCATAAAGATGTAGATTTCTTTTAATACCCCACTTTGTTAAGTCATTAACATTATTAAGATTAGAAACAGCAACGGTCCAAGAATTGATCCATGGGCAATACACATGTTATTTTACCTAAGTCACTCGCGACTCCACCCAGTTCTACTGCCGAAAAGCAATTCGATACGCAAGATCGGAAAAGTTCCAGGAGAGTGCAAACAATGCCCAAATGTTTAGTTTTTCGATCAATACGTTATGATCTTGCTCTATCAAAAGCCTTCTTTAGATCAATAAATATTGCCGCCGTAAAATCACAATGATCAATTTTTCTGTAGATTCGATATGAAATCGAAAGTTGCACATTTAGTGTTAGACCATCTTCTGAAACCGTATTGTTTTGAAGTGATAATTTTGTTGTGTTGGAGATATTTCAATAGTCTTTCTTTAATGATACATTAAAAAATTGTAAAGATAGGTGGAAGTATAGAGATTAGACGATGATTTTGGACTTTTTTTTACATTCGTCTTTATGTATAGGTATAATTTTCGCAATTTTTAGTTTGTCTGGAAATATTTCTTTTGACAGAGAGAGAGAAATTTATTAAGAACACGAGGTCATTCAACAGTTCGTGCTTGCAATTTATGAGTAGGAGAGAGGTTACACCATCGAAACCAGCTGCCGCTTTAGTCTTAAGATTAGATATGACCCATAATATTTCCTTTCTATTTGTCCTGATCATGTTAAAAGATTGTATTGCTCGAGGTTCCGCTTAGATAGTATTTACACCCGTTTTAGACGTTTTTATGACTGATGCTAAGTTTTACCCAACTGAAAGAAAAAATGAGTTAAATGCGGTTGCGATCTCCTTTGGTTTCTTAACTTCTTCGTCATTTATGACTAGAGATTTAAAGGCTATTGTTGGGTATTGCGAACTATTTTTAAATGCTAAAAGCATTTATATTTAGATTATTTTTTATTATATGAACAAGAAAAAAGTGAAGTTACAGTTTTCTTACAAATTCACAAAAAAAAACTACCTAATATGTTTTCGAAATATCAAGTTCTCTCAACTTTTCTACGGTTGTAGTAAAAAATTAAGAAATTTGGTTAGCGTTTTTGACAACATTTTTCACGTTTGATATTAAAATTTTATTATTTAGAAATAGTAATGTTTATTTTGAATGCGTATACCGGAAAGATAATTTTATCTAGTTTCTAAAACAGTGTTTTTTTACGAAAAAAAAAGATGTATATAGCGCATTTGAGATACACAGAAAACATTGCGAACTGAACAAAAGTGTTGAAAGTACTGAAGGGTTAACTGCGAAGCCAATTATAGATTTTCTCATTATATTAATAGATTGTATTTAACAAAACAGTATATTAAACAATTATATATATGTAGACAAATTTCGACTACCGCAGTATGGGCAAGTAGTGTAGTAATCGAAAGGTTTTAATCATAACGTACAAAAACATACATTTTGAAAAACGAAACTAAGATAACGATTATTGATTGTACGATTATTCGATTCAATGCCACCTACTTCCTCGTACTAAATTTATGAATAAAACTTAGAATAATTCCGTAATAATTACCGTATTAAGAACTTTTCCCAAGCTTTCAAGAAGACGGAGAACTGCCCTACAGTTTTATAAGCCTGGTGTGAAGTGTTAATAAAAGTTGAGGCAAGCACGTGCTTATACTTGTACTCTTATAGCTCACCAAGTTGATGAAGAGCCATCAGCCGTGGTGTATGATGTGTGCCACATCACAAACTCTAGGTAATTATAATTTAGTATAAGATTCTGAGAGCCTTGTTTGATGCTCTGCGGAGAATTCGCTTTAATGAACACATTTTGTATTCATTTACGCGAAATTATTCTGTGTACAACAACATAGAGCTATGTATCATTACAATATGTATAATGTATGTATCTAAATTTGGGTGCGCTGTCAAAATAAATTTAGATACGTCAGGGGGTCTTAAAAGATCCACATTCTAAAACTCAATTATTATAAAATACTCCATACTAATTATTTTAGTCCTATAACAGAGACAAAAGTTTAATTGCCCCAAATTCAAAATTTAATTACGTACAAAACAGAATTTATATCACATTTATCTAACATAGTTTAAAACCTGGAAAACCATTTTTTAATTGTGTTAGTTATATCGTAATATGTCTTAAGTGACTCTTCATTAGAACGTTTTTTTAAGAGTGACGATTGATAGCAGTCGGTGATCAAAGATTTTTTGAGAAGAGACATGAAAAATTCCTCTGATTGCTATATTCAGGCCTTAGTACAGGATCTAAAGTACTATTGTATCTAAAAACTAAAAATGAGGATATTATCTATTTGACAATATGTCAACAACAAAAAACTCCATATACTGGCGACCAACCCTAAGGTATAATGTTCATATGTATTGTAAGTGTTAACACATCGTTTGGGTACATTATATGATTACATAGACATGCGATACTACCATGTGTCAAGACGTACATAATTAGGGCTTAGGTGTCATTACGTCACCGGAGTACCTCTAGCAAGGAACGAACCCTCACGTCGTTATCCCTCGTTATGAAGTAACAAGACCTTACACGCTTGCAGAATCAACATTATAATATTTAAATTGTCAATCCGAGGCAATCAATCGTAAGAAAATATACTATGTATCTATATAAAATAGAAATCTCATGTTTCAATATATCACTCCCGCAACTACACTGCCGTAACTCAAAATATGTAAAACTGGGCTATGGTTCTTTAATGGCCAGTGGTTTCACAACTAAACAATTCATCAAAATTCTCAAGATTGGCCCGTATTAAAATAATAGCAGAACTTTCATAGGACTTTAATGGTACGTATACATTTGCGAACCGAAAAGTGAAGCGAGCCACGAATTACGGGAAAGGAAGGAAGCAACTGCACGCGGCGTTTCGCGCTATTTGCGGTTGCTTAGTTCCTTTTCCATAAGTTGAGGTTTGAGGCTCGCGTATACATACGTAGCATAATATTAACTTTGAAATTTGATGCACTGTTCTAGTGAAACAAATGGCCCTTGTCTTTTTGGAAGTTGTTGTTTGAATTCGGCACTGTGCACAGGATACCATAATTATTCGTACTTTAAAATTGTAATACGCATACAAAAATCACGATTCATATTTATATATCAAAACGAGGCAAGTCGATTTCACCGTATTAGCAGAATATCCAATGTGCTGTATCTTATAGTAAGCAGATAGGTTGGAATAGGTAGAGATGCAAGTAAATGACATTACCGTCACAACCTCCACTCGAGTGGGACAATGCTGGACATGTAGTACTACTAATGACCGCTGGAATTAAAATATTTAATAATTCCTCGAAAAGAATCGGTAAAACTGTAGATATTTAAGGGAGGCGTCAAGACTGGACGCCAGAAAGCTTGTGAAGAAGAACGTTTAAGGTAACTTAACTAACCTTTCGCAAACCTGATCGCTGTTATGGAAGTAACCACCGCCGCCCGGGGAACCACTTATTGGATAACCAACACCTCGGCCATAGGTCACCTCAAGTGATCCGCTACGTTTTGTGATTTAGCAGGGGTGTTCGGGTTCATCGGTTGATGTGTGTTCAGGGTGCGCCTGTCCTAGCTGCGTGGCTTGCCAGATCGGGAAAGGTTGGTTTGGGGAGACCCTTTGACCTCTCAAACTGGTCTCTCGATCCATCGCCTTGCGCCGCAGTTGGAGGGATATATTCTCACATGTCCGTAACTCCCGGATACACTGATCCCTAGATTCCTACCCAACCCTCATACCATTTACGTTCCCAGAACTTCCTCTCCTTCCTTTCCTTAAAAAGGCCCTCCACACAGCATCCCAAAAGATGATATAGGCCCTGAGGGAAATCGTTTCCTCAGTGCCTCCTGTGTGATGTTAATGTAAAAAATAAAAATAATAATTCAAGCACCATTTCACCAATTTCAAAATCCTACTGCATAAAACTGGGCCGCCTGGAAATGTAGCCAAAACCGTCACAGCATCTCAAAGATATTCATCGTCATCGAAGTGCTGGACCCCAAGTCACTTCTTCATGATAGTGAACAAATGACCATAATATGGAAATCATCCCTCGTCCCACATACGAGTATAACCTGGACTTGCACCATCTGTTCACTCACACACGAAGGAGTGGCTTGGGGGATCAACAAGCTTAACCTGATATGTAAACCTAACCTAACCTAACGTAACCAATTAAACCTAGTTTTTTTTCATGACTTTATATCACTTTTAAAAATTGTGTTAAATTGACACTGTACTGAGCTGTTCGGTTATCAATATTATCCTATACCAAAAGATCAAAGTACTAGTAAAAGAAACGCGTTTCTCATTGACTAATTCAATTACCTCCCAGTTACTTCATCCAAAACTTCCCATTGCGGAGAAAGAAATAATAACTAGACGACGGTCGTTCCAGAATGTCTACAAAATCGTACTTAGTACTAGAATTATTTATCCACCCGAATCATTGCAGCAAAAAGTCTCTTGTTTGAGACAGGCCAACGCTTTTTCTTCGAGCTTCTATGCCAATAGGCTCTGTCACACGTACACTTCGGAGCGGTAGTACCAGCGCCACTTCAGGCTGCAGCGCAGAATAGTAAAGTCCGAAAGTAAGGTAACGGTTTACAGCGCAGTCCATTGAGAGACTTTTTTGCTAATGAAAACTTTTTACTACGATACCTCGATAATATGATTACAGAAAAAAGTGGCTGGGACATTAATGATTTTAATTCGGAGGTTAAAAACTTATAACTTTGCCTTTTGAATTTAAACTTTGTCTCAAATATGTATGTTTGTTTCAAAAACATTCCTAGCATCAGAACTCGAAGCTTTTACGACCAACAGAAATGACGAGATATGATGTTATTAAAAAAGGGTTATTCGAATATAGCCACCTATTTTTAAAAATCATTAGGTTGGGCGCATAAAATACGCTTTACCTTTTTATGCTATTATAATAATTATTGTTGATATTATTCTAACATCGGCCTGCGTTTTCAAGGCTCTCGACTACGAGTCCGGAGGTTACGGGTTCGAATCTCGACGTGAAGTAAATTTTATTTAATTAATTTGTGTTATTTTACTTGCGGAACGTTCCAGAGTGGAAGATACTCTCAGTATCGACCTGGTGAAAGACTATCATTCAGAATTGAAATGTTGCTTTAAATGGCTTTAGCCGTATTTGGTGACCATATCTGAATAGCTAGGTACCCCCTTACCTACCTCTTTCCCATATTCTTCCTCTTCGCACTACCTAAACAACATACCCCAATTGGGAATGACACTTGCTCCATAAAATTGTGAGCTGTTGGGACTCTTGTGCGGTATTCACATAAAAAACGTTATCACCTTTAAAGAACAATGATAATATATAAATTATTATTTTTATGAGAGGTACCTACTTATAATTCAAACGTGTATGTCCCCATTTTTTAATACTATTTGTTTACTAGTGCCAAACTTACAAGAAAAACCATAAATATTATCAACTTATTTAGTGTTTTCGCAGGATCTTTTGTGTATCTATATTTGTTTTACATTATTTCAGAAGAGACAAGACGACAGATAAAACATGAAACATCTTAAGATAACTCTTTCAGAGAAGATCTAAGTTGCTTTCTACTTCCTCTTCGAAAGCGCAGCTGCAAAATACATTCCATAAATTAAACTCGCAGAAGTTTCAGAAACAAAAATCCCCTCGTAAATCAAGGGTAAAAATTAATTAGTGTTCTTCTCGTCATTTGGGTTGTCAGAACCATTCCGACCGTTCTTCCGTCTTCCATTGCGGAGGGTGAATCAAATAAAGTTAGCCACAATGAGGGATTGATGAATGAATTAGCACAGATGGACCCTTTTATTCGTGAATCATTGCTTTGTGAAAATGTGATTTCTCTGCATGATGATTTTCTTTCTTGGAATTAAGATGATATGCACATAATGCTGATTTGTAAATCAGTTCCAAAGGTGTCGTATCACAGAGATGACAACATCACTTGACCAACATTGCAGATATAATTGATTTACTGTAGCTTAATGCGTAGCATTCTCGAGATGTATAGGGGGAAGATACTGTCTTTGTACTAATGGTCGAGATAATATAAAATATTTTTTTACGATACCTCTATCTGAGAGAGTTCGGTTTTAGCCATGGCTGTTTCCAACAGCATTTATCTCGGTAATGCTGTATATTTGCAGCTTTAGTTCTAGGAGGGATGTCGCATTACTGTTAATGGCTTTTAAGCTTCTGAACGGTTTATTATCAATACCAGACATTCTGGCGAAAATAGGATTCTATGTCCCAGATAATTTCACGCGAGGCAACCAACATCGGCTACTGATTCTTCCCAGGTGCAGAACTAACTTACCAATGGTGATGCCCCTGAGAAGACTCACTAGTTAATTAACTGTATATTTTCCACGTGTCCTACAACGAATTTAAGAAAGAAGTATTATTTACGTTTTAACTGTGTGTATCTACGTGTAACATTTTTTTCCCATAGGTTAGTTTATATGTGTATTAGCCCTTTGTACTCCGATTTTTTTTTAAATGGTATACCAGCTACTCCATAGAATGTAAAGTAAAAATATGAAAAATTACGATATTTTTAAAAAATTAGAAAAATATGTTTTTTGTTAAGGCAGTAAATAAAAAGATGTAGTTATGTTGAGAAATATATATTTATGATCATATAAGATTGTTAATAAAATAAAAAGTACATATTCTAATCTTTATAATTTTTTAAAGTGTGGTATTTTAGAAAGCGGTCGCCCAAATGCATACGTGGCTTGTTAGGACACGTGTCACAGTACTCACTGGTTTCCCGTCTGCCACCTTTTACTGCCCTTTTCGAGCAGACCACACAATCCCTCTTGGGACCTTTTCTCAAAATATGGAGTTTTCCATTGAGCCTGGTCTCTGATGAAGTGGAAGTAGATGGACGACTTCGAGGCTTTTTGTACTCACCCACTAATTGATCTACTAAATTTTTTATTAATTTCAAATGGCTTAACGGTTTTTCGTTGTTATTTTTTTATAGATTTATATAGAAAGTATGAGTTAATGGCATATCTATCTAATATATAATTAATAACATATCTCTATCCCCCAAAAAAAGAGTTTACGCCACCATTTCATCGGTTTTCTTAAGAAGCAATACGACGATGCATACTGATCAGCACGATCAACCCCACCCATGGATTTAGTGTAATCGATGATAACGTTTGGTTTCTCTTTAATGATGACGCCACCACCCTTTGCCATCCTTCTAACGGATGTAGCTCCTGCGTTTGCGGAGGTACTTAGCATTGTTACGACCCTTTTGTCCCTCCACGCAAGGAGCATTTTTCTGCGTTTTTTGACCGCAATGAATAGTTTCTGAGATTGAAGCAGGAACCTCTGGACCTGTATTTTGTGAGCCAATATTAAAGTTTATAGTGTCCATAATGTCGTCCTCTTCGGTCATATCTACCCAATCCTCTTCTTGTAGATTATCCACGTCTGAAATACTTGAACTGCTACTGATGTCCGAAACACGCGACTTTTTTCTTCTATGCCCTATAAAATCACTCTCACTATTTGAACTTATAATAACATTATTACTATCTATAGAAGTTTAATCTGAAAAGTCACTATGCACTTCGAAAACAAACTCGTCTTCACTATCACTGAATTCGAAATTCTCTTCCATATTTAAAGCGGAGTAAAAAATATTCAATTAAAATGAATGCGTAGTTATTGTCATGAATGAAAAACAGAGCAAAAAGCACAACCTATCGCCAGGGGGTACACTGTACAACTGAATACAACATTTGTATACCTGTAAAACGACCCTTTTATTTTTTAAACAATAAAATTTATACCTATTGTTTATGTCGCCGCTGCGGCGCCATCGGAGTTGTTAGAATGTTTACTATGTCGCCGTGGCGGCGACAACGGAGTACAAAGGGTTAAGCCAAATAATTTATTTCGTAATTTTCTTTACCGTTTTTGCAATGTATTGGTTTGTATATTGGTTTTTGCAAATAAACAAAAAGAGAATGCACAATATAGGGGAATCATTGATGTTTTTTGCTGTTGAAAAGTTAGTGTTTTGTTGTAAAAAGGATTTGTAGTGTATAACGGAAAATTAAACAGTTTATGCAATCTTCGCTCAAAGTCAAAAACCACTATCTTGACTGTAAAGTAAAAAAATTCAAACGGTCAGCTCCTGAAATCAAAGGATTTATCTCTAAAATGTCTAGATCAACGCAACTATTGTTATATTAATTTCATACCTAGGTAACTTATCATTTAAAAAAATATCTCCAATGTATATATACTCTGATGAAATCAATAGTTCAGTAAAAGTTTTCTATTTTATTGTCATATTTATATTTCTAATCTATTCAAATTAAAATAATTTACCCCATATTGAAAGATGAAAAGTGCATTCGTTTGTAAAACATTTCAGATATAAAAATGAAATTAAAAACCAATTATTACTAGACCAACATTCATTATCGAATAATGGTTGAAGTTATAATATCTTAGAAACATTAAATAACTAGACCGAAGAAGACCTATTTAATTTATTCCTTTACTCGTATCTTGGGAATTTAGTCCCTTTAGAGTTCATGACTTACGTGTAGCGTAAAATTTAATAAAAAAATTATGCTTATGAAATAATTCACTTACCGAAAAATTTATCCATGTCTATGGGCTAATTTATTTTGCGAATCCACTCTATTTTAAAAGGAATACATCAGACCATCAGTTAAAAGTATTCATACAGGTAAATGAGGCATAAACCAATTTACACTGAACTATGAAATAAATAAAAATTCATAAAACACATTTTTAAGCACATTATATTTACAACCATATTTTCGATGAGTACAGCACAAATTCACAGCGACAAAATGTTTTACAGCTTTTTGGAAAATTTTACTTTCATATTATTGTAAGTAGGGAATTTATTTACCAAGCGAGCATTATTTCTGAAAAGGTTAACTTCTTCTAAGAGACTTACAATTGAATCAAAATAATGAATAAAGAGAATGGTAAAACGAACAGCTGATATTGGTGGTACATAGGTACGATTAATTTTAGTTGAAAACTTACTAGGTAATTTCTGAAAGCTTGGAAATATAAAGTATACCATGAATTGATTGAACCTACCAGTTCGTACTAGAAAGGATCCGTTCGTACATAATTTGGAATACAAGTTAATATTGTTGTAAGAAGTAAGTAGGGTTCTATAATTTACAAAAATTCAGTATTAAGGCGATGCACTGCGTCATGTAACATATTGAATCGAGCCGCTAACAATAACACCCCTTATTTATATGGCGATAAGGTTTAAATTCCAGTTTAACACCATCCGCCTGTTTTGATTTATGCAAGAAAAAATGCATTTTTTATAGGGCTGATACATTATTTTTTTCTGGGCTTATAAAAGAAAAAACACTCTATTATTTTAAAGTGCAAGATATGTTCTACTCGCAGTATTGAATTAAAGCATCTAGAACATTTCTATCGATAAAATGTTCAAACCAAAAACATATGATTTTGCATTACTACGTAGTGCATCGCCTTAAACCTGCTTATTTAAGGCGATGCACTGCGTCGTGTAATCCTTCCGTAGATGGCGATAAGGCTTCAATTCCCGCTTAACCCATCCAGCTGTTTTGATTTATGCAAGAAAAAAACATGGCCAAAAAGTGCCTATTATTTTATTTTGTGGATAAATAAATATTTAAATGTTTTCCGATCATTTTATAAATAACTTAATTTGCCACGTTATACAATAAAACCATAACCGAAAATGGGTTCGTAAGTAGGAAATTTTGAACTTTAAAGCAGTTTTCATAGGCCTTATACATTATTTTTTTCTGGGCTTATAAAAAGACTTATCTAAAAAATACTCGATTATTTCAAAGGCCAAGATGTATTATACACGCGGTATTTATTTAAAGCATCTGAAACATTTCTAGGCGACCAAATTTTCAAACAAAAACACATGATTTTGCATTGCTACGTAGTGCATCGCCTTAAGTTAAATAAGCGATTAAAGCAATTTAATAATAATTAAATTGGCGAATATTTCAAATTTGTTTTATTGATTTTCTTAACCTAAACGTCAATAGTTTTAACACATTATTTTGAGTTACATTATAAATGGGTGAATTTTACACTTAATTTATTATTTTTTGTATTTCTTTGGCATTCACTATGTAACAATTTCTAGACATTTTTTGTTTTTAATGAGTTTTATTATTCACAATTTACATTTGTTACGTATAAATTTTATTAATTAGCGACCGGTTTTGACACGTCCGTGTCATTAACTAGCTATTTTAAAACTAAATTTTTAAATGCAGAAATATGGGGTTTTATTTAGTTTGGTTCTTTGGAGGGAGGGGATTTGAGGGAGGGTTTCCCTCCGGTTCCCTCTCAACCCCTTCCCCTCCCTCAAATCCCCTCCCACCAAAGAACGAAATTAAATAAAACCCCATATTTCTGCACTTAAAAATTTAGTTTTAAAATAGCTAGTTAATGACACGGACGTGTCGAAACCGGTCGCTAATTAATAAAATATATACGTAACAAATGTACATTGTGAATAATAAAACTTAATTTATTAGGCTAAAAAAATATGCTTAATTGACTTATTCATTATAGTACATCGCCTTTGAGGTGGATTCTGTATATTTAGGGTCCGATGGTGGAGGAAACTGCAATTCCTACAACGGGAATCTATCGCATCTAACCATTGGCCCACTGAAGGACTAAGTATAAGTCTAAGCTTAGATATTGTTGTGGACACGGTTCTGACTAATGCATTTAAAGAAACACAATACTACCTTTTAAGCAAACTGACTTATCTGAAGGAGCTATGATTGCCATATTGCCGCGTTTTATTTATTTATTCATATTTACGTAGCGCACTAAACAGACATTTAGTTTGCGCTTTTACGCTTTCAGCATTAGCAAACATGTTTTACTAAAAGAACTTCAGGGTTTCATAAAAAAAAATTGTATATGTTTTCATAAGTGGTAACGTTTTTAATTATATATTTTTTAAGAAAAGCATTGAATAAATAAATAAATAAAATACATGAATTAATAAAGCCATCAAGTATTGATAGTTATTGAATATTAGCTGTGCCCAGTCTGTCCGTGGAGAAATAGAAACAATAGCGCGTTTTGCTTTTACATCCAACAAATGGCGCTGTTTTTTCAAATAAAAGCATTTTTTACCTGTCTTAGGTGACATCTATAAAATAAATGTATATAAAAACACGCGCATAATCAAATGCAACGCTGTGTCAAAATATCAAACCGATCGATTAGGAACTTTCAAAGATTTAAGATTTTGAACAAAAGAACATTTACATTTATATATTATTATATCTTGATGTCAGCAGATGTTAGTAAATATGGAGTCGGAACGAAGATATTAACAGAGATGTGACACGACTAATAATGTACTTTTTTCTTCATTTCCAAAAAAATATATACTCCAATGCTAGTTTTTTTTTCTCATACCTTTGGATGAATACAATTATATGGAAAACGAAATCTTTGAATCGGAAAAGTATTTTTGGTACACTCGAATTGTCTAGTCCTATAAAAAATATTTCCTATCGAAAATAAAACATTCCATCTTTTAAATGTCAAATTTAGCCGAAAATAACTTTTATCTGTACCTTTCAAAGACAGTAACTTCATTGAATGAATTCAGACATAATAAAAAATACTTTCAATATTCAATTTAACGGAAAACTTAATTGAAAAGCACTGAAACTTCGATGATTGCGTCATCATTTTGTAACTACATTTATTAGAATAATTATTATTGTTTATTTTTTTACATATATCACTGAATATTATTAAATTACCGTAAACTCGGTAGACATATTTCTGATGTACGTGTTAAGTGAAGGAATATGTGTTTTTTAAATGTTCAATTAACTAGAACAAAACAAATACATATTGTCATAATTTTAAACTGAATACATGGCCTATCAATAAACACGCCCTCGCGAGTTTGGCATCACAATAGCTACTGATCGCCTTCTTAGGTCCTGGGTCTAGTTACATCTGAATATATTCAGCAAATTATTGTTGTGTGAAGCAATGTTGAGTATCGTTAATTGAAAAAAAAATAATAAAAAATAACAATGAAACATAATTTATATTAAATTAAAATATTTTTTTAGAAATGAATATAAATAATCGCAACGCAGTTCTAGATAGTTTTTTCAGCTTAATATGCATAGTTGCAAAATTTTAAATAATTATTTTTTGCACAGTGCCTTCGTACTGAAGAGCAAAGTGAAGTAGCAAATTCCAGGGATTCTTAAAACACAATTATTGCTAACAAATTAATGTAGGGTAATAAATACGCTGTAAACCTAGAAATGCGCGGCAGAGCCAACGAGCCAAATGGATCCGCACCGAGCCAAAACTCGTGTGTGGGGAAACACGGATGGCTCGGTAGCCTCCGCTTGAAGTTAAAGGTTTATATATATTATTCATAAAATATACGTAAGTAGATCATTTGCTGGTGCTTTTTCAAATCCAAACTCACGACTTGAAACCCACGATAAGCTCATAACAAAATGGAAGACGTTTGATCACGACTAATTAAAATTAATTAACTAGGAGAAGAATAATTATACTTACACAACCTTCGTACTGTGTATGTAGGTGAGTTATGACGAGATAGTAATACATAAATGCAATAACAACTAACGTTATGCGAAAATTCAAGGTTGATCTCAACCGTAAAGAATAGAAACAAGGGAGATGGGCCATGAACCATTATTTATAAATTATTAAGAAAACTACTGAAACGCACCGTGTTACACCGCTATTATTTTTAACCACCCACCAAATGCATTATTATAACCGCTTTGTTAGTTCGTGCAGTTTGGTCGTAGCTCGGCCACAGACGGCAAGCTATCTTTTTGATAGTCCGTGCAGTTTGCCCTTAGCTCAGCGATAGGCGGATAGCTATCTTCTTTGATAGTCCGTGCAGTTTGCCCTTAGCTCAGCGATAGGCGGATAGCTATCTTCTTTGATAGTCCGTGCAGTTTGCCCTTAGCTCAGAGATAGGCGGATAGCTATCTTCTTTGATAGTCCGTGCAGTTTTACCTTAGCTCAGCGATAGGCGGATAGCTATCTTCTTTGATAGTCCGTGCAGTTTGCCCTTAGCTCAGCGGTAGGCGGATAGCTATCTTCTTTGATAGTCCGTGCAGTTTGCCCTTAGCTCAGCGATAGGCGGATAGCTATCTTCTTTGATAGTCCGTGCAGTTTGCCCTTAGCTCAGCGATAGGCGGATAGCTATCTTCTTTGATAGTCCGTGCAGTTTGCCCTTAGCTCAGCGATAGGCGGATGGCTATCTTCTTTGATAGTCCGTGCAGTTTGCCCTTAGCTCAGCGATAGGCGGATAGCTATCTTCTTTGATAGTCCGTGCAGTTTGGTCTTAGCTCGGCCACAGACGGCAAGCTTCCTTGCCATATCTCCCTCTGTTACTGTTATCTATGAACTCAACATTTGAAGTAGGTACTTGTTTATTTATTTATCTATAATTTGTACATTTATTTATAACAATTACAGGTAATAAAGCCTAAGACGTTATAATTGTACCATTTATGCAGTGTATATGCAATGCCAAAAATCTCGCAAATGCGCTATAGGACACAAAAAATAAATCTAATTTTTTATATACCGCATTCAAAAAGCACGTAGCTCTCCCCACAGGTGAGTTCATTAATAAATTAGTGCGGCTTGCTCTACTATATAGAAGATTGTGATGACGTCCTCGAGAGTGAGACTCTGGTACAAAAAATTTAATTGGGCCAGTATCTCATTATTAGATAAGTGACCGTTTATTAGTTGGAAAAAATATTTAAGCAAAGCAATACCTCTACGTGTCTCTAGGGAGTGGTAATTGGTCATGCCTAATATATAAATCGATGGGTAAAGCCAAGGGTAACGTCCATAGAGCCGCGAGAATAAAAATACGTGTGACGGCAATTTATTATAACTCAAAGCTTTAAGAGACATGTTAGAGAGTGTTAGAGAAAGAAGGCAGAATAAAAGTAATTGTAGTGATCTAAAAATATCGGTACTTTGAACAATCCCCCTTATAATATAATCTACCCTCGTCGATGAACTTTTGTTCGTGGGGTATTTTAATGTGTAGAAATTTAGTTACAGCCAGCATTTACGGTTCCATTGTAAAACCTCGGCAATAACGTCCAAATAAATGTGTCGGTTTACCTTAAGAATGATATCATTTATTCGGTCTCTGAAAATACCCTTATCAACATTTATGACTTCATCGAATTGCAAGTTTTCGAACCCATGGGGGTTTTCTTTGCTATTTTCAAGGAATGGAGGGATAACTTACAAAGATTGTGATGGGCCCTATAGGCTTTTATATTCATAAAAAATGTTAAAAGCCTTCTATATTACCAATGAATGTATGTACCTACGTCATAACATACGAAATAAATTAAATTATACGGGCTGCGGGACGAATAATTTAAAAAATAAAACAGTCAGTAATATACGAACATTTTCACCACCTTTTCCTAGTAGTCTCAATTTGAACAGAAAATTCCTAGAGGTGTGATATGTGACAATTTGGAAGAAACGTGATGTCACCAACATTCCGACTTCAATGCTTCAGACAGGCCAATGGGTGAACATTATATATTTAGTGATGAACAATGGCTTAACGTAATACATTACTAATAAGTAATAAGTGTTGAAGTGGGGGTGGAGGCGTGACTAAGGATTAGTGAAGAGTGGGGGGAGGAGGTTGTTCCGAAACCGGTCGGCGTATATAAAAAAAATATTGTGGTTCAAATATTTTCTATATTTCAGAAATTTTGATTCAATTTCACCAGACGTAGTACGAAAATTTTGCTTATTTCAGTCACACCTAGGAACCTCTAGGACTTACTCAGATTTTGTCACAGACATCTTCTATCTACCAACCATTTCAATTATTTAATGTTTTATTTATAACTTGTCTTTATGATTGTACGTAGGTACTCACTTATAATATTAGTTGCGGATATTCGCATGGCATTTCAAAAATAAATATTTATGGTGAATTAATAATAATTTGTATAAAGGTTCTGGAACCATTGAAGTTGACTGAGCATTACGTCGCAAAGCTAAGACTCGACAGGCGGAAGCGGAAACGTTACGTGACACCGGATAATGAACCTTATACCAACAACAATACGGCACAAAGCCGTATCCCCCGACAGAAGGAAACTCACTTGCCTCCCCGTGTGGGTAGGTACTACAAAAGTCCCTGTATGTGTTCGTAGGAAAACTGACTGCATTGTTGACAAATTAATTAACTCTTCAGAAGACCTTTCAAGGCACCCTCCAAAAACTTAAGAGGGGAGATATACAAATAATTATTTTCGGTGTTTACGTAAAATTCTTACAATGTGTTTCATTTACTTTGCCAGTTATGTAAACAAAATTTTTTATGAAAAAATATTCAAGCAGCGGAAAGTTTGTCATGTGTGATTTTCCATAATTTATATCACATTTCCAGGTAGTATTTAATGTGGTGTATGTTAAGTTTAGCCAGCAAAATAGAAAATTTAATTAGCTGTTATATAACGTAGCACGATGTATTATAATATACGATGACGTGTGCATAAGAGGATTAGTGCATGGAGAGGGTTTCTCCTTAAGTACGTTTATATAGTGCCTGAAATGCAGTGTATGCAGAGGCGGATTAACTGTTGAGAGCGCCCTAGGCAAGCACCTCATCGGCGCCCCTCTAGCGACCACATATTATAAATTTTAACAAGTACCTAAAGTAGCCGAATTTGTAGTTAGGTGGGTTTTACGTGAAAATAAATATTTCGTGGGAGGGGGGGGGGGGTGGCTAGAGAATTTCAAGAAAATAAAATTTGTCCCGAAAAAAAAAATTCATGGGGGGGGGGGGGGTGGCTAGAGAATTGTTTAAAATTGAAACGTGAAAATTATGTTTTTAACTTGACTCTGAAGTAGCCCGACCAGTCGCCTTTTGGATTTTTTCAGCGCCGATTCTCATTCTGAGTAGCCTAAATGGCGATATATCGCCCTCGTTGGCAACACTGCCAGCTATCTTTTTAAATTTAAAAATTGGTATATACTAATCACAAAAAAAATTAAACATCTCTGCGTCTACATTTTTGTTTTGCGAAGTTGTCAATAACATCGTCATAGTTTAAAGAGAGCAGTAATTTGGATTCAATGTTAAGTATGGCTAACGAATTTAATCTCCTGTCTGTCATGGTTGAGCGAAGATAATTTTTCACTCTCTTTAGACAGGAAAAACTCCGCTCGCCACTGCAATTGCTGACTGCTGTCGATACGCACATTCTTAAGGCTATGTCAATGTTTGGATAAATTGTTTCAAGTTCTTTTTTTTAGAACCTGTAAAATCGCTTTGGTTGTTCGGGGCAGATCTCCATCTCGAGCTATCGTTCTTAAATAAGAACGTAGATGGATACATTCATCAACAAAGCACTTTTCTAAATCACTAGAATATATTGTTACTAACATACTAGCACTATTTTGAACTTCTTCGGTGTTCAAATTGACCAAATTGCTTAAAAACGAAAATTTGGTATAAAAATTGCTGTACGCTTCTCGTCTCTTTTGAAGTTCAACGACAAGTCTGTCTATAATTACTAAATATACTGTCACTCTAAATGTTTCCCGACCAGATAATGAAAAAGTAATATCTTCGGCAGATTCATCTGCTGTGAGTTTTCTCTTCCGTATCCTCTTGATGTCCTTTTCATATTCTCTGACTAATGCGAATTCTAAGGCTTGCTCTTCATATTTATTAAAATTTTCCCTTTCTGAAGAAATTATTAGAATCAGACTGTCATACATTTGAATAACTGTACAAATATCAATATCAACGGACTGTAATTTTTTATTGGTTTTATTCATGTGAACTAAAATAAAACCCCAAAAACACGATCATGAAAGCAGTTTCTAGTCGTTCTAATTTCAATCTTATGCCTTTAGCTTCACATACAACAGAACGTTTTTGCTCTGTATTGCTCTCGATAGCAATTAAAGCATTGCAAATTTCTGGAAATGACTCTTTCAAACTTTTGCAAGCATCTGCTCGAGCTGACCAGCGTGTGTCAGATGGATTTTTGACAGTAGTTTTATTTTTTATTAGGATTATTTGTGCTTGTAGAGTTTGCCATCTTTGAGTTGAAGCTGTAAAAAATGTGTAGATTTCTTGAAGGAGACCAAAGAACCAACAAGCTTCTTAAGCGCATTCAGCGGCACATTCACCCACTAGGTTAAGCGAATGTGCAGAGCAGGGTATATATTCTGCTAGGGGACATAGTTCTTTTATTTTGGCCTGTAATCCATTGTAAATGCCTGACATATTTGCGGCATTATCATACGACTGGCCTCTACAGTCTAATATATTAATTTCAATCATGTCCAATGTTTTAATAATAGCATTTGCTATGTCTTGTGATTTGTGACCGACATTTGCGATAAACTTAAGAAAACGTTCAACGGGCGTACCGTTGGTTTGAATGTATCGGATCACGAAAGTTAATTGGTCAATGTGGGAAATATCTGGTGTTGAATCCACTATTATTGAATAATATTTTGATATCTTGATTTCATGTTTTATTTGTGTTAATATTTTGTTTGCCATCAATTCAATAAATTCGTCACACGTTGTAGAACTTAAGTAATTGGTATATCCCTTTCCCTTGCCGCCATATTGAGCAATATGTTTACTTAAAAACGGATCAAACTCCGCTATGAGTTCCAGCGTCAATAAGTAATTTCCGTTATGAAGAGAGCCAAGTTTTTCGTCATGTTCTCTAAAAGGTAAACCACGCGATGCTAAAGATTTTACAGTGGCAACCACTCGTTTTAAAACTTCACGCCAATAAGTCATCTCTTCTAGAAATTGAGCGGCGAGCTCATGATCGACATGACCGTGAATGTTAGATCTACGTTGCAAGCTCAAAATACATGTTTTATGTTCACATGAGTTTTCGTGGCTTTCTAATCTATTCGATGCGTTCTTCCAATCATCAAAACCAACATCTTGTTTTCCAAAACTAGTTCCACCACCGAATAATAAACAAGGTCCACAATAAACTTTACCTGTGCTTGGAGAGTAAATAAGCCATTTCCTTGGAAGTTTTTCTCTATTTAACAACTTTCTTTCAAACATTGTTTTTGTTAAAAAACGTGAGATTTTATCTTCATATATTCTCTTACTTAATGAAAAATCTGCATTTTGATTTTGATTAAATCCATTAATTGCAATGTATTCTTGTGTTTCGTTATTGATATCCCACTTGACTGGGTCACATCCCACGATAAACAGTCTATTTTGCGACTGCCTCACAACTTCTACGGCTGACGGAGTAGGCAGCATGGACAAATCGTGTTGTTTAGAACTAGTAGGAATTTCACATTGAATAGACTCGGTAGAAGACGCACTGTGAATTGCGTTAGAAAATTCCGAATCATCACTTTTTAATTTAGAAAAAAATGTCTCAATATGTTTCGTATGCTTTATAATATTTTGATTTTTTTCTTCTTTTTCCTTAGCCTTCCTTTTATAAGCTGCACCACTAGGTTTCTTCTTCAATTCACTCATTATTTGGGTAATGAACTAAAACGCAATGTACTAATTAATTCACACAAATACCGCTGCGAGTACGTAATCAATAGAAGCGCGCGTAACCGGCGACATCCAAGCTGAAAGTGATGAGTGTGACTGTCACCCCGTCATCCGTTCGGAAGTCCGGTGCCGGCCGCTTAGCCCCTGCCCCCGCTGCGCCCTTTGCCATGCAATCTAGCAACGCCCGCGAACGAATCCACGAGCGAGCGGTCTTCTATTAAAAAATCATGCGATGGAGGCATGGAGGAATAATCAAGAAGGCGAGTATGCTTTGGAAGCTCTGCATCTCTACAGAAGTAAATAATCTTTTATATTGTGTAAGCAGGTGCATACTTACTTACAAAATTAAGTTTATATATTTTTTTTTTAATTCTAGGGGCGCCCGCCGGCGCCCCTTTGTAACTGGCGCCCCTAGGCACGTGCCTACTTTGCCTTAGGGTTAATCCGCCACTGAGTGTATGACTAGAAATTAATAAATATTTGCATCATTATGTCTTATATCTTATTTTAGATAATTATTATGTTTCAAAGCTCAATAGCTCACGGTGGAAGGATTGAGCGTTGAAAATAACTGCGCTGACCTGATATATATGGATCAAAAATCGTGCGTAAATTTCATGATGCCAGCACTCCACGCTCAAAATATATATATATATTGAATCTAAAAATATTTTTGGCCACAATTTTTCAATTTTCAACACAACACAAAACAATACACATGTCCATAATTTTAAAAGTAGTTTTGTTAACCCCTTTGATTAATTATTGGTTAATTAAGGTTAAATCAATAATTTAACTTTTAAGTTGAACACTTTTAATAATAATGCCTATGGAATGCGAAATAGCTGTAGGGTTACTAAATGTTAAAAGCCTAACAGAATAGAACAATTATTCGATTAAAAATAATTAAAGAAAACCAATAACGAAATGTAACAAATTGTATCCTTGAGTCGAAAGACTATTTGTTTCTTGGTAACTCCGTGAATTCTTACTTATTGGATAAGATATTTTATTAATTTGAAAAATAATATCGTTCAAAAATGAGGTATTTGATGTTTAATTCAATAAGGGTTTGCGGAGACCTAAAACTGTGGAGGGCGAGAAATGTATCTAGTCCACTCATACAACAGTATTTTTTCCTGGCCTCCGTGATCGAGCGGTTGAGACCCTCTACTACGAATCCAGAGATGGCGGTCCCATCCACACTCTCGATCTCATTGTCGCTACCACTGTAGTATTTTATACTTTCGTAGGGTTTGAGATGCAAGGTTAAGTAACAGACATTATAACAGTTAGTGCATTCGTACTTCCCAGAGAGTACAATAATAGACTGACAATCCTACCATAGACAGTCGCGACACGCGCCGCCCGTCCATAATCCATAATAGGGAGGTGGGAGGTAGGTAGCTCTACCACATTTCCATGTATATCCCATTGTACTGTAATGAGCGGCGCGTTCCAGAGTGGAAGATACACTATTCAGTCATCAGATCATCCCAATCGGGGGATATGTTTAAGACGGTTAAGAGCAGTTGGGACTCTTGTGCGGTATCCATATAAAAAGAAACGATTTCAAAAATTTGTAAAAACATTCACAATCGAAATATTATAAATCCAAGGTTGTTTCAACGCTTTATGGAAATTAGGCGTAGAAGAGGAAACTACGTCGTTTGTTTGCAAATAAAGCTCGCTTACAGTTTTGATACATGGTTCAAATGCGACGGAACAAACAACAAGCATGGCCTTTGTTCTATTTAAGTTAGGGCCGACCTATATTGCGTTTTGACTGACCTATTTATGAACATTTCATACACATTATGGGTACAAACACAAAGTAAGCAGGAATTCTTTTTTTCTTGAAAATTATTGGTACCGAATCTTTTGGTAACGCCACACGACTCTCTCTAATGTCAAGTTGGCATGTACTCCTTGGTTCATGCACAATCATACAAAGCCTCACAAATAATACTCTTCTATTATTACTGCTCTTGACATGACCCGACTCTAGTTTTTGATACGTTTGATCGTGCCCAGTCTTCGTAGGATGTCCCTGACTTATTCAATGCACACTCATTTCTTCATCCATCTAACCTACTATCCAAACCACCCAATCATTCCTTTCTGTATCATTTTACATTGGCTTACATCGGTGGTGTATTATATTCTATTTAAACATCTGTCTACCAAGCCCATATTGAAAGAATTTTTTTTTAAACACATTATAAACTAAACTTACATCTTCCAAATTTCACCGAATCCATTAAATTTCACAACTTCAACTCCTTTCAAACACTCACGCTTATTTTTTATCAACTCTTCTTATTAAAAATTCTGAATAATGGCGGACTCGACAGATCTAACCAATTTAAAAAAAATTCATTACCATAAAGATAAAAATTCATACCATACCATAAAATAAAAATTCATATAACATCAATGTAAAACAAATATTAGAAAAAAAATTCCCGATTCCCCGTATATGTGAGCAATATAACAAAAAAATTACAATGTAGACATTCTTAGCAATAACCTTCAGAATTTTTATTTTATTTTTTATATTAACTCCACACAGGAGGCCCTGAAGAAAATAATTTCCCTCAGGGCCTATGTCATCTTTGGGGATGCTGTGTAGAGGGTCTTTTTGTGGAGAGGAAGGAGTGAACATGGTTCTTGAAGAGTCCCATGTTGTAGGAGGGAGGAAACACAGAGGCCGGCAGTTCGTTCCACAGCCGAGCTGTTGAACTCAAGAACGAATCGTAGAAGCGACCCGTTCTCATGTGACAAATGTCAACCGTGTACAAATGTTGGGCGCGCGTTTGGCGTGTATCCCGACTACGCACCGGTGCGGAAGGGATCAATGACGCTAGTTCCTCAGGGCATCTTCCATTGTAATACCGATAAAATAAGGACAGCATACCTACCCGACGCCTGTGCTCTAAAGATTGCAGTCCGTTTGTTAAGATTGGGGAATCTATCAAACGGACCGCCCGTTTTTGCACAGAGTCAAGGGTTTTTTTCAGGTATTTAGGGGCTCCGGACCAGAGATGGCTGCCAAGTTCGACAGTAGGGCGCACTTGTGATTTGTACAGGGTCAGCAGTTGTGTACTATTAAAGTATCTGCGGGCCCTGTACAGTACGCCCAGCTTCTGAGAGGCCAACTTTAATCTGGCTTCGATGGAGCCCCCATACCTGAGCTGGTCACTTATAGTTATACCAAGCATATCAATGGAAGGCCTGTTCGGAAGATTGCTTCCGTTGAAGGAGACTAGATTATCATTTGGATCCCTTTTAGACGTAATCAGACAGGATTGGGTCTTTGAAACATTAAATTCGACGAGATTATTTTTACCCCAGGAGGAAATACTCTCGAGATAACCGTCCATTCTCTGCTTCAAAGCCCTCCGAGCCGTTGGAGTTTGTGTGCCCTTTGGGGGCTTGTCAAACAAAAAGCTATCATGAACTGTACTGTCAGCCGCGTAACAATGAATCGGTGCACATGTCAAAAGGTCATTGATGTGCAACAAAAACAAAGTCGGAGACAGAACCGATCCCTGTGGGACGCCAGCATTTATAGAGTGTGAGGATGAGGTGAAACCGTCAGCAACTACCTGAATCGACCTATCCCTTAAAAAGTCAGCAATCCACGTACACAGGGATGCGGGAAGTCCGAAAGAAGGCAATTTGTTGACAAGTCCTCGGTGCCAGACCCGGTCAAAGGCCTTGGATATGTCTAGTGCGACCGTTTGGGTCTCACCGTGACGTTCCAGGCACCGCCCCCAAACATGCGACACATACGCGAGAAGATCACCGCACGAGCGGTTCCGCCGGAATCCGTATTGACGGTCGTTGATAATTTTGTTCTTCTCGAGGTATGTGAGCAGTTTGTCGTTGATCACACGTTCCATCACTTTGGACAGAACTGATGTGATCGCTATGGGGCGGTAGTTGGCCGGGTTGGAGCGGTCACCTTTCTTGGGAATAGGGTGAATTACCGCTTTTTTCCAACCAGAGGGCACAGTGCCACACTTCAGGGACATTTTGAAGAGCTTTGTCAAAACTGGAACTATTTCCGCAGCACACCTCTGCAATACCAGGGCAGGTATTCCATCAGGTCCACTAGCTTTGTTAACATCGAGCCCCCGTATAACGTGGAGTACATCCCGATGCCGGATCCTCAGCTTTTTCATATAGAAGCCGCAGTGAGGAACCGACGGCGGAACAGCACCTCCGTCATCGAGGGTCGAGTTTTCCGCAAACATTTTCCCTAATAAGTTAGCCTTTTCGGTGGCGGTGTTTGGTAGTGAGCCGTCAGGTCTGGTAAGAGGTGGCAAACTGGGTTTGCAAAAATTCCGACCTATTGAGCCCGCAAGGGACCAGAAATATCGAATACAAGTAGTGTTACTATAAGTAGTGGTACGATCGTAAATTAATTAATAAGTGATTATGCAATGCATTGGGAGCATTTCCTATCCTTATCCATATTTCCTCCTCGTACCAAAAAATAGTTTTAAAGCCCAATAAAACACATATCTCTCGACTATAGCTCGTTTCATTTTATAAACTTTTTATTAGCGATTACAATCATGCATTCACATATATATCTGACTTCCCGCCTCTCGCAAACATACCTCTTAAATACAAACTCATCCATTTTTCAGGATAGAAATATATTTATTTCTATTCTCGTCGGTACATTCCACTGATGATTGCAGTTTAGATATATAATAAGTTCCAGTAATAAATAAAATGTTAATAATCAGTGCTCTATGTAAATATGTAGTTTAGTAGTAGTGTTTTGTGAAAACCTCGTTATGAGAACCAGTGCTGTGGTGTTAATATTATTCTGTCGTCTTCGAGATTCTCAAGAAAGTCACTGTGGTTCCACCCAAGGCGGCAATATCGCATATTAGGTTAGTAGCAGTTAAGTTGAGTGTCATAATACTATATGGACACAATTTAGTGTAAATAAAAGGATGAAAATGAAGTCTCAATGAAGCAGTTAAGACGAAAATAGAATAAAACATAACAAAAAGTAGACGATAATTAATGCCAGAATTTAAAACGTCACGAAATAATTATGAGCAGTGTTATTACGCAGTGTGTTCGCATCTTTCATATCAAATACCATGGTTTTGGACTAATTAACATTTATCATCAATCTACGTGATGCATACTTCGTTCAGAGGAGAGAGCGCAGATTTGCATACATACTGAAATAAGCACTGCATCCTAACTCATCGTCATACAACAGGCACACATATTTTAAATAATGAATATGAGTAAGGTTCACAAACGAACTTCCATACGTCTCATTATATTCGTACGTGCCGGTTCAGCGTTGGTTTAGTCAAGCCGGTTTAAATCCGACGCCGCGGTTACAGGTCAAGGTTTTAGTATTGCGATCTTACACGCAGCGTAATATTTACACCGCGATAAATAACGGTTTCGATCTATAAACTCACTAGAGTTCTATTTAATTGATGTTAAAATACAAAGTCGGGCAGGGTGCTGATCGCAGGTCCATGATTCACGTCTGTCAATACAACATACAATGTAGTTTTAATATCGGCCTGGGGTATTAGTTCAGGTGAGTGTAACACTAACTTTTACAATGAACTGTTACTTTTGTCATGACGATAATGTATGACTCCACAAATCACTGGTGAATTTATGTCTTCTGGGTAATATTGACAACAAAGTATTTATATGTTCTGTGGAATATTGACAACCAAGCATTTATATCTTCTGTGTAATATTGACAACTAAGCATTTATACGTTCCGTGGAATATTGACAACTAAGCATTTATATCTTCTGTGGAATATTGACAACTAAACCATTTATATCTTCTGTGGAATATTGACAACTAAGCTTAATTTATCAGTGTCCGTCTTGGCTGGGATTTTCTTATTCTCGACGACCCTAAATACTAGTTCACAATAAGGAAGTTGAGTCCATTTTTTTTTATCAATGTTCGCATTCAAACTTAAATACGAGTATTTTTTTTTTTTAAGTTTTTTTTCAAAGTTTGAATTTTATTAAGCCCGCCAAAACGAGCGGAATCCGAGCGGTAAGAGGCGGGGTGTGGGTGTGACGTCATTCAAACTGTAAGAACCACGTCGCTTAAGCATTTTGTATGAAAAAAAAATTAATTCTTCAATAAGGAATTCCAGTAATTTTTTTACCAATGTTAACCGTCTATTAGAATTGATGTAATTAAAAAAAAAAAAGAAAATTGATTAATATTTCATAGTTAAATTAATATTTTAAGTTAGAATATTTGCTTTTCCCGCCCGGTACGGTATTTCCGTCGCTATTAAACGTTTGGCCTATACACCTCTCTCATCTAAACCGACCATCTCTCATGTAATAGAAAGAGATGCACCATAGGTGATCCGTTGTACGTACAAGTCACGACACATGTGACGTCAGAATTCTTTCGACCAATCGTGGAGCGTATACAGTCTATTGCTATTGAATGCTTTTTCAAGAACGTTTAACTAATTCTAAGAATAATAATATAGATATATATTTATATATCTAGAATCGATATTTTTTGATCTACATGAACATATTTTTTATAAGTCAAAATATTTTTCACTCAACTTCCTTATTCACATAAAAGTGCATAGAAATCTATGTATACCTTACATTGATGATAGATCTATATTATTCGATCGAAAATAATGCCAGCATAGATAATAGAAATCTATAATTAAATCGTAAATACGCTAACATAGATGATAGAAATGTAGTAAATAGCTTTAACATAGATAATAATCTCTACGATTCGATCGAAAATGAGGATAGTGTAGATGTGGGGAAATCTGTGATTCCATCGTAAATAACGCAAACATAGAAAACTATGATTCAGTCGTAAATAATTCTAACATGGATACTAAACACCCACTTCACTGTTGCATGGGTATTATTGTCTTGGAAATTAAATGGTGAAATTTTCCTTTTCAAAATTAGTGAAAATACCATAAGACATAAGATAAGACCATAGAGGATAAAATTTGGCAACATTATTTAGCCACAAAATGTCACCAAGTAGGAACCTTCCGCACCGCATCCAGCCATAATATTACGGAGAAAAATGTTTCAATCGCCCTTGAAGGGTTGAAAGAAGAATCCGCTACACAAACTGGGTCTAAATTGCATCTTTTCAGTTGTATTTTGTTCCTTTTGGCCGGAATTCTTTATCCACTCGAGCGATTTTGTGCATATTATTCCATCGCTCCCACTGCGGTGTAAGGCGATGGGTTGAGAGAGAGTCCGGCTGGAGAGGTCAAAAGGTCTCCCTCAACCAGTCTCTTCCGATCTTACCCGCCATGCAGTAGGCGGACAAACGCATCCGCCGACAGACCTAGACAAACCTCACACCATGAACTCAGGCATCCCTGCTAATTCACCAAACTTAGCTAACCACTTGGGGTGACCTATGGCAGGGGTGTTGGTTATCCAATAAATGGTTCCCGGGGCGGCGGTAATCATACACGCCTGTCATATTGAAATGTTTTGCAGTTTGGAAAAACGTTTTGAGCGTTCGCTTGACATAATATGCAAAATTTATAGAACCAAAAAATATGGGATAAACGGCGAAATCTAGGTAGATTAATTGGCTTTAAACCGCAGTACGCAGTTTCAGATGTTTTCATATTAATATTTTGAGAAATCGTATTAATTAAATAATGTGGTAAATGCTTGACACCAATTGCACGAGTGGTTGGAAGTCGACAGGGATGGAAATGGAATGAGATAAGGTAACAAGTATAAACACGGGGGCAGTAATGTGGGAAATCAGAGTTCATGTATACATTCAAATCAAATCCGTTTTGGCAACCAAGTTTTATTACAAAACCGCGCTCTGTGAAATCTATGCCCCGCGTCGGGTGGACTGGGTAATGTTTAAAGCGGAAGGAAATAGAAGGGGAAGGCTGATTTATTAAAATCCTGTTAAAAACGTGACATCATGGCATTTCCTAATTAACTATTAGTTCTTTCACAATATATCTGAACTCGTGTTCATGTAGCTGCTTTTATACTCTTATTACATAATGACGAAATGCGAAAATATTAGAATTTTTATGAACACGTGTTCCTACAACATCATTCGTGTTTCACTGATATTTTGTTAGGACGGCCGGCATAGTCCAGTGGTAACGCATTGGACTGCCATTCCGAAGGTCGCGGGTTCGAACCCGGCGTGCGCAAATAAATTTTATTTGATTAATATGTGTTATTTCACAATTAATTAATTAAAATAATATATAGTATATTTGCGGCACGTTCCAGAGTGGAAGATATTACCAGTATCGCCCTGGTGTAAGACCACCATTCAGAATTGAAACGTTGCTCCAAATGGCTTTAGCCGTGTTTAGTGACTAGATCTGAATAGCCAGGTACTTCCCCACCTTCCTCTTTCCCTTCCCCACTTACCTTCAGCCTCACAACATCCCCCAATTGGGGATGCCATAGTCTCACTGGCTCCAGACGGGAGCAGTTGGGACTCTTGTGAGGTATTCACTATAAAAAAAAAAAAAAAGGAAATCTCTCAATTCATTCGATAAAGACCTGCGAATGGAATGCGAATAATTTGAAGAGATTTTTAATAAATTAGCAATATTTTAAATGAGTAAGTTTCCTCCGTGTAAACAAGACGAAATCGAATCTATATTCATTGGATAACCATCACCTCTACCATATGTCATCTCAAGGGGTACACTTCGTTTGGTGACTTATCAAGGGTGCCCGTATTCACAATGGAGAGGCCGATTGAGGGAGACCCTTTGATCTGCCAGCCGGACTGTCTAAGTCCAACGACTTGCAAAGCAGTCGTAGGGATGGATTCAGGTGGAGTTCGTGCAAAAAAATTGGAATCTCACAAAGCGATGTTTAGGTACCATCTACTCTGATCTCCATCCATCTACAATGAATATGTATTTAATTCAATAACAGCTGATAAAAAAAAATCGTTTTCGTTCTATGTTATTTAAGAAAAGAACTCATAAGTTTTTATATGAGTCCCAACTACTTCCAACCGTCTGAAGCCAGTGAGACTATGGCATCCACAATTCAGATATGTTATGAGGCTGAAGATGGTGGGAAGGAGATGGGAAAGAGGTAGTTGGGGACGTACCTGGCTATTCAGATCTGATCACCAAACACGGCTAAAGCCATTTCAAGCAACGTTTCGATTCTGAATAGTGGCCTTTCACCAGGGCGATACTGAAAGTATCTACCACTCTGGAACATGCCGCAAATATACCTACTGTATATTATTTTAATGAATACATTGTTAAATAAAATAAATCAATCAAATAAAATTTACTTGTGCAAGCCGGAATTTGAACTCGCGACTTAAGGATCGCCATCTCCCAACCACGGAAGCTGTCAAAATTGAATTAGTACAATTTTATTGGAATTTTTCCCCGTTTTCAAGAGCCTCGAACATTTTGCCCGGGACCAAAAATCTTATAACTCTGTATCTAATATTGATAATGGTACTTGTGTGTACATACGTATCAGTTTCCAATAAAAATTACTCCATAAAATTCGCAGAAAGGCAAACCTTTAAAAAGTCAGACCAAGATAATAATTCTCTAAATCTCTACAACTAGTGAAGAGAATTCTCTGGAGATGAAATTTATGAAGTCCCCGTACATGGAAAATGACAATTCAGAACGAAAGAAAGATAAAATTTGTGAATTTTTTCGTGTGTTGTTTCGGCATAAAGAAAAAAGAACGCGGCGTTCATCATTTTTGTCAGCAACATTTATCAAAATGCTGGCTTCTGAGGCAGCAGGGACAGGCAACATTGCGGCTTCTGAGGCAGCAGGGACAGGAAACATTGCGGCTTCTGAGGCAGCAGGGACAGGAAACATTGCGGCTTCTGAGGCAGCAGGGACAGGAAACATTGCGGATTCTGAGGCAGCAGGGGCAGGAAACATTGCGGCTTCTGAGGCAGCAGGGGCAGGAAACATTGCGGATTCTGAGGCAGCAGGGGCAGGAAACATTGCGGCTTCTGAGGCAGCAGGGGCAGGAAACATTGCGGCTTCTGAGGCAGCAGGGACAGGAAACATTGCGGCTTCTGAGGCAGCAGGGACAGGAAACATTGCGGCTTCTGAGGCAGCAGGGACAGGAAACATTGCGGATTCTGAGGCAGCAGGGGCAGGAAACATTGCGGCTTCTGAGGCAGCAGGGACAGGAAACATTGCGGCTTCTGAGGCAGCAGGGACAGGAAACATTGCGGCTTCTGAGGCAGCAGGGACAGGAAACATTGCGGATTCTGAGGCAGCAGGGGCAGGAAACATTGCGGCTTCTGAGGCAGCAGGGGCAGGAAACATTGCGGATTCTGAGGCAGCAGGGGCAGGAAACATTGCGGATTCTGAGGCAGCAGGGACAAACAACATTGCGGCTTCTGAGGCAGCAGGGGCAGGAAACATTGCGGATTCTGAGGCAGCAGGGGCAGGAAACATTGCGGCTTCTGAGGCAGCAGGGGCAGGAAACATTGCGGCTTCTGAGGCAGCAGGGACAGGAAACATTGCGGCTTCTGAGGCAGCAGGGGCAGGAAACATTGCGGCTTCTGAGGCAGCAGGGGCAGGAAACATTGCGGATTCTGAGGCAGCAGGGGCAGGAAACATTGCGGCTTCAGAGGCAGCAGGGGCAGGAAACATTGCGGCTTCTGAGGCAGCAGGGACAGGAAACATTGCGGCTTCTGAGGCAGCAGGGACAGGAAACATTGCGGCTTCTGAGGCAGCAGGGACAGGAAACATTGCGGATTCTGAGGCAGCAGGGGCAGGAAACATTGCGGCTTCTGAGGCAGCAGGGGCAGGAAACATTGCGGATTCTGAGGCAGCAGGGGCAGGAAACATTGCGGATTCTGAGGCAGCAGGGACAAACAACATTGCGGCTTCTGAGGCAGCAGGGGCAGGAAACATTGCGGATTCTGAGGCAGCAGGGGCAGGAAACATTGCGGCTTCTGAGGCAGCAGGGGCAGGAAACATTGCGGCTTCTGAGGCAGCAGGGGCAGGAAACATTGCGGCTTCTGAGGCAGCAGGGGCAGGAAACATTGCGGCTTCTGAGGCAGCAGGGGCAGGAAACATTGCGGATTCTGAGGCAGCAGGGGCAGGAAACATTGCGGCTTCAGAGGCAGCAGGGGCAGGAAACATTGCGGCTTCTGAGGCAGCAGGGACAGAAAACATTGCGGCTTCTGAGGCAGCAGGGGCAGGAAAAATTGCGGATTCTGAAGCAGCAGGGACAAACGACATTGCGGCTTCTGAGGCAGCAGGGACAAACAACATTGCGGCTGGAACTGTCACAAAGATTTATGAAAATGTGAAGAACACAATGTTCATCAACATCATATTGAAGAAGAAGAAATGTCAACTGGAACTAATCATATTCTTAAGTCTTAGAACTGGTTTGCCTCGAGTGCCTACGTATGTCTTCTACCGTTATTCGTTACAAATTCTTGAATTTGCAATTCACAACAATCATTGATAATTATCGATTAATATAAAGGTATTTCAGTGGTTGAAGTGGTTATTGGTATGTAGTGAAATGAGAATGTGGATTTCTCAACTTTTATTTGTATTATCTTAACCTTCGACAAGTCGAGTTGGCAAATACAACACGCATTGCATTGGGGTCACTGAATAACCCCACGTATTTCTCTATTATGATATGGAAATTGAAATTATGTAAATTTTAAAGATACCTATATAAATAAACTTTGTTTCAAACGACTTTGTTTATTTAAACTATCGATCGGTTTCGAATGATCCCTTCTTTCGTCCGGACCAAAAAGAAAGTAACAGAAAATACAGAAAGAAGTCATTGAAGAAGAAGATAATACTAATAAATCTAAACAAAACATGAAATAGAACAAGACACAGAAAAATAAAAAAGATAGAGGGACAACTAGGAATAGTACCCAGGATCTCTTGCCTTACACGCGTCTTAAAGCAGACGCCTGTCCCGGTAAGAGAAGAGATCCTGGGTTCGATTTCTAGTTGTGACCGTTAACTTTTTATTTGTCTGTGTGTTGTTCTATTTCATGTTTCCTTTAGATTTATTAATATTATCTTCTTCTTCAATGATATATTACATTGACGAGTATAACCTTAAAAATAAGTTAAAGGAAAAAGTTGTTAAAAATAGAAGTAAAAAAATACCGTAATAAAGAAGATAGGTTTGGAAACTAACACAATGCGGAGGGATTGCGAAGGGTGTAATGTGGGGGAAACAGAGCAAATTTATTATTAATTCAATCTGATTAAGTATAAGCCGCAATGTAAATGCTTTTCACTAGCATATTTATATTCTAATTGATACCAGGATAGTAATGCAGGGGTTTCTCAGTTACCACTCACGGTTACGAGAGAGTTAAATAATGAACGTCATGCTATCCATTTTGTACTGTGTGTGTAAAAGCTAAAAACTACTTAAATTAGTACAATACAATGCAGACATTAACATAACTGATGGGTTTCCATAACCAGGAATGTGTGTGTGTACATAATCACTAGTCGCACACTTGTATAGAAAGGATAATGGTTCTAATAAGAATGATGTTTAAAATAAGTGAGTTTACGGAAAAATTAGTCCCCAATTGTCTCGTTTTTTAAAAACCGGCATCAAAACGAAATTTCTTCTATCGCTCATCTCTAAATAGCATAAACAAAGTCGCTATCCGCGTCTGTCTGTTTGTACGCTTAGTTCTTTTAAACTACGCAACGGATTTTGGTATGGTTTTCACTATCTTATAGAGAATTTCTTCCGGAAGGTTTATATATATGTATATACATTCGTATTATATTTATAACGCCGGGTACACGTCAGCTAGTTAATTATACGTACAAGATACGGATCGACAAACAGATGGACGATCAAAGTAGGTCGCTACTAAAAGGGGACGAAAAGGCCACTTTTTAATATATCGAACGAAAGAACGTTTGTTGTAAATAACATATGTCAACTAAATTGGGAACCCGTGTTTCCCTATCAAATGCTTTTTACAAATAGGGTACAAAATGTATTCGTACACATTTGTAAAACAATAATTACATACCTATAAGTATTGGATAGAAGTATGCATTAAAAAAAAATCTATGAATTGTTCCCGATTGACTCTCGACCAGTTTTTTTCAGACTTCAATTTCAAACTAAAGAAATTCGGTGGTTTAAAGGTATAGACGTCGTCTAACCAAAGACAGGGATTATAAGTTATTCGTTTGAGATTTTGGAGAAAGAGCACGCAAGATGAAAATCTTAACTTCCACCTATGAAACAACAAAACTTAACATGTAGTTATTGTTTTAGTTTAAAATTCTTTGTAGGTCGTAATTTGGATGTATGTAAATTGTAACATCTTTTGATTTAATTTCTAATCGACCTTAAGATGATTTTTCGCAAATAATACGCTATATATTTACCTATTATTATCATCTACATTCATTAATTCCACCACAAATGTCGTTTATCTAGATCTGTGGCCACCCTAAAGACAGAAGCGTCGATGCGAGAGAGATTGGTAGAAAACAAGGTTCACACGTCAGGGTTCGTACGTATGTAATATTAAAACAAAACACGAGTACGTGATAAAACAGGAATTGGAAAATACTAATAACAAATCTAGTCAGATAACAGATTTAAAAATAAAACAAGTAATCAAAAACACAAACACAACGAAAAACAAAAATTCCATAGAAACGGTGTCAAATTTTCCAATTTCGAACAAAGGGCGTTATCGTTTGGTATCCGCTGAAAGTTCTGCAAAAATACGTAAATATATAACTGATTTCACAAGGCACGATCAGATTTCAATTTTTTATTCAAAATTGACATTTTCGGCATGAAAACAAAGGACAAAAATGTATTGGATTTTTATTGAAAAATAAATAAAAAATAACCCCAACTGAAAACAGGGAATCAGATAAATAAGAATAGCGACCGGTCAGTGGCTAAGTGGGCGTCGCGTTTGGACCGTGTGTTCAATTCCTCGACTGGCTAAGTTGTCCATCACAACACAAGCAACATTTTCCGCTTACTGTGATGGTAGTAGGAGATTTTCAAATATTGTCAGGTTATTCGTAACCCGGGAATGTTTGTCTTTCTTTTATAAAAAATGTCTACACCATTACCAAATCTTTTTGATTTCATCACTTATACGGAATCTTTAAACATGTCTACAACATTCCCAAATCTATTACCAAGATTATGTCAATTAATTCGTTATTTGTCACAGAAAAGGGTAGCATTTTGTCTTGTATTTCTGGCCGCTACATATTACTTTATTTTGGTTTTATAATGGCTATCTTTCTTTTTTACAAAAAAAAAATAATAATAATAAAATAAAAAGTACCTATGTAGTTACTTCGAATGGCGGCTCGTAGCTTCTGGGTGTACTAGAGTGATTATTTTTTATAAATATGGCATTATTGTTGTTGTTGTACCCGAAAACGTTTTTTTTTTATTTTGATAAAGGTTTTCAGGATGTTTCAATTTGATTCGCCGATTTCCTGAAGATCTTCGTACACAAAAACGAATTTTGGAAAAAAAAATCTCTAATGCCATCTTTTTAATATTAGCACTCTAGTACACCCAAAAGTCACGAACCGCCACTCGCATTCAAACAGAAGTAGATTCAACTTAAAGGCTGTATATGATAACATTAACAACACATGTAAAGAAGACATTATTGCAGTTGAAATGTATAGACCCCTACATTGTAAACCCTTACTGTGATTTCACAACGCACGATCGGATACCATTTTTAATCGAAAGTGATAAAATTGTCGGAACGACGACCAAAACAAAGAACGGAAGTGTTGGCCATTTTGAAAATTAATGTAAAAATTTACTCTAACCGTGTGTGTTGTCTATATACAAACTAGATTATTTGACATCCACCAACGTTGTAAGATTAACTTTATAAAATTAATAGCGTACGTAAATATGCCATTACTGCAGTAGAAATATAAGGACTCTTACATTAGGTAACCCTTTTTGTATGTCTTGCGATGAAGCTTTGGACGTTTACAAATAAGCCTCACTAAGGACGTGCTTGGAAACGAAGGCATAAACTATTCACTAGCTCATAATAAATGGGTGGTATCTGTTCAGAAAACTCTCATTTCGCTAATAAATAAACTAGAATAAGCCATGGAAAAACGAAATACAGCAATGAAAATTAAGTTCATATTAGTAAATTTGAAATTAAAAAAAAATAATAAGTGTGCATTCATACATATATAACAACAATAATTAATGATAAAAAGGATAGGGAAGCCTATGATAGCCAATTATATATTTTTTGATTGGTTAACTTATTGACTAAATAATTGAATCCTTTTGAAGACTTATTAGGAGGTTGTAATGGAAGATATTACCAAGTCGGTAGAGTGATACGAGTTTGTCATTGTTATGAGTTGACACGATCGCACACAAGTTAAAGAAGACTTCCACGTAATGCCCAAATGATTATTTACTTAATTAGTTTCTTGTAAAGCGTGTAGTCTCGTCGGTACGTGTGGCTGTCTCAGAAAATATTACATGTTTGTATTAAAAATTTACATTACACCTATAAGTAATGTTACACATTATACCCCACAAATAGCATCCTCATAGGTAAAATAGGCTTTGAGGGATCCCCACGGGCCTCCTGTGTGGAGATACAAAAAATACATATTGGAAGGTTGAAACATTAATTACCTACTAACTCGAAAGCATGTTGGGTGGGTATTGGGAAATGGGCCCATTAAAAGAGCAATTAATAGAAGAACTGGTAAATATGTGAGTGCGGATGAAAGTAACGAGGAACGTCAATAATGGCTGGATAACATGAATACTATTGTTACTGAACACGCATAAGACACGACGCAAATAAAACGAAAACATTACCTTGGGAATATATCGGAAACTCTCCATCGGAATGGCTGTGCGTGAGCATGGAGCCGTAGTAATGGTGGGGCCACTCCAGGCGCCCGCGGGGCTGCCCCGGGGGCTCCAGCGCTACCCGGGGGCCCTGGGCCCTACGGGGGCTCCAAGGGGCTGCACAGGGCTCGCGGGGCCCTACCGGCCGGCCTCTCCGCGCTCTCGGCGGAGCCACATCACCCGACACTATCTCCGGTAGTAACCAACTACCTCCCACCTCACAGCATTGCACGTGCACTGCAAGCGGTACTGAATGCGGAACTGGACTGTGTGTAGCAGTATAACCTGCCCTTATTTACACTTTCCAACCTTCACGTACTACTCTTACTTACGCAGGATTGCTACTCACGCACAAAGAGCGTAGAACTTAGCACGTGTATCAGTATCAATTATCAACAAGACTCGTCTGAAGCGTAACCGTCACTATTTTCCACTAGATCGGACAATCGCATGTCGACACGGAGAAACATCTAAAGTTGATGTGTTTTGCCGATTTTCCGAGTCTCACGGCGTGCTCACTTCTCACTGCTCACTAGTTACGAGTCGCGCGATTCTCTGTACGCTTCAGGTCATTGGGCAGATGGAAGACGAGACGAGGCGAGGAGGGTGGGATGATAGATACACTGGTTGTTATCAAACGTCTAGTGCGCTAGAGCGCTAGTGCGTATAGTCCCTCAGAAGATGACACTCGGGGAGATTGGAAATGCGCGGGAAGGTCAAGCTGCCTTGCGGGACTCGCTCGGAGCTGTCAGCTGTCACTGCTCCCAGGCTGGGTGGAGGGGCATGCTCCAGCAAAGTGGAGGAGAGGGCTCTCGGGAGAGGAATGCGTGCGTCACGTAGCGGGCGAGGAGGCGCGACTGGCTGGGAGGGCGATCAGATGTTAGGGGCTGGGCGGCGCGCGCACCCGGAGGCTGCGTCCCCCCCGCCCGGGGGGATCACGAGACTTATCCCAGCGACATCTGGGGTAGCTACTGCCTAACTACCAGTACCAGTCGAACACTAGTTCTCTGACTAAACATTCGTCAAATGCTTTCATTCTCTTCCCTTTACCTTGCGTGTTTACGTTTCTACGTAATATTTATTAATATTTCCCGGGGGTGGCATGAAGGCAGCCGTAGGTATCCTAAGAAGCTCATACCTAACATATGTAACTAGACTTTTATTGATATGCGTGCTTCGCTTCCAATCTATCAAAAACTAAACATTTTCATAGCTAGAATAAATGAACAAAAACATTACAATTTTTTTTACAAAATAATACATATTATTGAAGAAGATAATACTAATAAATCAAAAACTAAACTTTTCATGATTCGTTTAGATTTATTAGTATTATCTTCTTCTTCAATAATATATTACATTGACGGTAATAATCTTCAAAAGTTATTAAAAAAAACATTATTTCATTTAAAATTTAGTACGTATTAGTACACAAAAGATTTCAAATAAAAACAAAAAATAAACTTCAACTTACCTCAGCTTAGTGAATATCTTACAGAAAGCAAGAAAATATATTTATAATATTGTCTTAAATAGTTTAGAAAGATAAAATAAGCAATTATGTTGAAATAATTACAGGTATGATGTGAGATTTTCACGGCCAAAAGTATTATCGTGATTTATTTTATAAGAATCATTATGGGCTGATGATGGACACTAGTGCTGTCCGAAAAGTTGGCTAAAGAAGGTACTAGCGCAACACGACATAATACCCCAAAAATAAATCACTATAAATTATATAGTTACAATTAAGGCGCTTTACAAAATAATTTTAAAAGGGGAGTAATAGGCATATTATTAAAATGGTTAATTAAATACAGCAGGCCGCAAGCAATACCATTCCATATTGTGTGTATTATTAAAGTTGCATTTTAAACCTTCCGAATAAGCACAAGATTCAACCTTCACCTAATAAAGACGCCATTCGCTTAAACCCGCCACCCTGGCAATTCGTGCCTACTCAGTACTCACCTAATTTACCATTGGCAAGGACTGGCTCAGGAACGTCCTTCAGCCCGTGGCCCGCTGCTTTGTCATCGTCTTCTGATTTGCCTTCATTCTCTGCAAACCAACGAACACCGAATGTTGATTCTCTGCACGATCTTGACGACGTCATTCATATATACTATGAGAATATTCTCCTCAGATTTTAATATTCGTTGAAAACAAAGTTGTGTAACACCCTTTTATAATAAAATATCTTTGGTAGATACTATAAAACATTGCATAACACCCTTTCATTATAATATCATTGGTAGATACTATAAAACATTGCATAGCACCGTTACATAATAAAATATCATTGGTAGATATACCTACTATAAAACATTGCATAACACCGTTTCATAATAAAATATCATTGGTAGATACCTACTATAAAACATTGCATAACATCGTTTCATAATAAAATATCATATGTAGATACTATAAAACATTGCATAACACCGTTTCATTATAATATCATTGGTAGATACTATAAAACATTGCATAGCACCGTTTCATAATAAAATATCATTGGTAGATACCTACTATAAAACATTGCATAACATCGTTTCATAATAAAATATCTTTGGTAGATACTATAAATAAAACATTGCATAACACACTTAAGAGGAACTGCGGCGCGCCCTCTTCACACAAAACTTAAAATTGGATTTGAGGTCAAAATACTTGATTAAACTGAATAATTATTTGTTTAATCAAAATTTATAGCAAATATCTAGTACGGATATGTTGTGTTTAGAAATTAGAAAATATATGCCATTAAAGAATTCAATTTTCACGATTTTGGAGGCAACTTTGACAATTTATAGTGAGTTAATGGTAATTATTAAAAAATAATCTTTCCCTACTATGTAAATACAATGAACTGTAGATTTAAAAATAAAAGTAAATCGTAAAAAATGCGTTTTTTGTATGGGAATTTAAAATTTATATACGACAAAATTTGTGTTTAAGCGTAAATCAATCGTTTGAAAATTAAAGTTAAACCCATCAAAATGGTTGTTTTAATATGTTTTATTTTATATTTGCATAGAAAAAGAGGCAAAATTATTTGTTTTAGTAATTACCATTAAATCACAAATAATTGCCAAACTTGCCTCAAAAATCTATTTTTTTTAACTGCCCATATTTTATAATTTGAAAGATAAATAAATTAGCATTAATCCGTACTGGATTTTTGTTTCATCTGTATGGAAAAAAATATTATTCAGTTTGGTTGGGTATTTTGGTCTTAAACCAAAATTTAAGTTTCGTATGAAAATGGCCGCGCAACCGTTCCCCTTAACCCTTTGTACTCCGATTTTTTTTAAATGGTATACCAGCTACTCCATAGAGTGTTACGTACAAATATGAGGAAAAATTACGATATTTTTAAAAAATTAGAAAAATATGTTTTTGTAGTTTTAAATTTAACTTTGTTGTGCACGAAACTACTGGGATTTAAATTGGAATATTATTTATTTATTTACGGACAAATAGTCCATTAACCATATTATATTTTTTACACGAATAAGAAACAGAGCTTGCAGTGAAAGGAGAGCATATATAAATGATGAGCAATGACTATATACATTTAATATAAAAAGTAAAGATGGAAGACGATTACAAGTGTTACAAGACAATTACAATGCATGAAGAAGGTTAAAAGGGCTTTTAAAAATTACACATTACGTATCGACTGTTACGTATATTATGTGGCGTACCTACATTTCTTTTAAAATGTACGTATTTTTTTGGATTGCCTCTGATCATGTAAATATTGACCAAATGTAGCGAGCGAATATTAAAAAAAACTGTTGCGAAAATATTATAAAAGACATATACAGGGTTTTCCAATAAGAGGTGTTATTTTGATATTCAATCGTAAAAGATCAATGGTTTCGTTGCTTGTGTGGCACGTAGCGCCGTCTTGTTGAAAGTAAACGTTGTCCAGATCAATACCATCCAATTCCGGCCATAAAAAATCATTAATCATCTCTCGATAGCGCAATCCATGCACCAAACAGTCACACGTTGAATATAGAGAGGCTTTTCAACAATAATTCTTAGGTTTTCCGAGCCCCAAATGCGACAATTTTGCTTGTTGACGAAGCCACCGAGGTGGAAATGGGCCTCATCACTCAAGATGATTTGCATTTGATTCACTCAAGTGAATTTTAATAATTTCGATGCGTTGTTGAAGCGTGTATCGTTCCATTTTTATTAATTGCGTAGTTTCTACTTGTCAAATGTCAAAAAATGACAGCTTCAAAAGTAACATCTACCGAAATAGCGGGCTATTCAAAATAACACCTCTTATTGGAAAACCCTGTATAAAGCAACCGCTGTAACTGCTTTATATTCATTTAGAATTTTTATGATAATGGTTTACTATATTATTATTAAAAAATATATAAATAAAACGCCATTTATTTTTGTTGTTATTTATTACTAAAGCTGTCTGCTGGAAAATACATTGAAAGCGATTCTGTTTGTATGGGTTATCAATATTCATTACAACACCAATAATATAAGATAAATTTTTCTAACCCTGTATAAAGCAACCGCTGTAACTGTTTTATATTCATTTAGAATTTTTATGATAATGGTTTACTATATTATTATTAAAAAATATATAAATAAAACACCATTTATTTTTGTTGTTATTTATTACTAAAGCTGTCCGCTGGAAAATACATTGAAAGCGATTCTGTTTGTATGGGTTATCAATATTCATTACAACACCAATAATATAAGATAAATTTTTCTACGTGACCGTACATAGTAGTTTTAGATTTAAAAAAGGTATTCCAGCTTGTAACATAGATACCTAATTCTAATTGCTATTGGTCTACAGTCTACAATCACATTGTATTACAGTGAATTTTACTAGGTATTTTCCGGAAACCTACGAAGGGCTAAAGGGTAAATATTACGGTGCACATAAATATATATTATAGAATAAATAAAACAAAAATCCCCAACTGGCACATTCCACCATTCTTCCTGAAATATAGTACAATTTATATAGAGAAAACCACCCAAATTTAAAAATTGGCTAATGCCATCGCATCAAATAACACACACATAATAATTTAGATCGCAGTAAATATTTAAAAAAAAATGCAGTAATTTAAATCGTAGATAAATAAATAAAGTATAAAAATATTTATACATAAATTATGTATTAAAGAAAAATTCTTTAGTGGAAATGCATTCAGATTGTAGTAGTTTCATCAGCGTTTGAGATTCAGTGCCTTAACTTTCTTCTTGGGACAGGGACCGGGATGAAGTTTGCAGTGAGTTACAGTTTTGCGAGGATCTATGTCAGTTGCGTGTTTATACATCTCAAACCACGATATGTCCACTGGATCGATTTCTGAAGGCAGGGAAAACGTATAATCTTGGTTGAAAGTATATTGCCAAATGACTGGGTCGCGAGCAACTGCATACAGAAATCGGCATGTGCCCGACACGCGGCTCAAATCAGCCGGCTGCAAGTAGATGAATATCCTTATCAACAGTTCCTTGGGCAGGCCGGTCAGGCTCGAGCTGGGGAAACCCCTGTTGGTCAGCGCCTCGCTTCGCGCCGGGGTGGCCACCGAATCTTTGATCTTAAAAGATAATTCCCGGCAGTTCTTTATCTCCGGCGGCTTGGTGGCATCACCGGGAGGCAGGTAGCGATCGATGGGGATACACGTGCTGTAAGTCGTCGCGGAGTCTGAAGAAATGCAATTCAGGATCAGAGAGTTTCCCAAGGGGTGGACGAGCAAGTGGCAAGAGTAGTCGGGGAAGTCCGGCAGGGTGAACCTGAAGCTGTAGGAGCCTGGCCGGTCGGTGTTCCAGTTATCTGGAAGTTTGCAGTACTCGACAAACAACTTAAAGTCAACGCCATCCTCGGGGTCGTCCAAGAGATATGGCCTGAAGCCGCTCTCGGTCATGTAGAGGAAGGCGGCGGCGGCCAGCAGGTCGGCGGGGCGCTGGATGGTGTGCGGCAGCATCTGAGCGCACAACGAGAACACTCGAACTCCGTTTACTCCTATTAGATCGTCTAGTTCGTTCACTGGAAGTAAGGGACAAACATTTCAGATAAAGTGTTGCGGAGAAGAACGTTTCCAGACTGCAAAAAGAATAACAGATAAAGTAAAAAAACATAATTAAAAATGCAGGAAACTCTCGCCAGCCGCATCTGTACCAACCGCGCAATGTTAATGTCCCTCTCCTGGGTGGAATTCGCCGCGTGTGCACTGTGCACAGTATTGCCTCACTAATCGTATTGGAAGAAATCACAATAAAACGACATCATTTTGAGGATTTTTTTGCGTGGTGGCAATGCTATATCCAATAAGACAATTTATTTGTTTCCTAGTCGATTTGACGATAAAAAAACCGCGCTTAAAATCTCGTTAATTCAAAATTATAAAAGGGTCAGCTACGTACACACGACTTATCATATTTGAGAACTGTGCCAAACGAATGTTTTGATGTGGTCTTTTAAAAATAATAATATTGTGAAATACATGAAAATTTAAATTCTTACCTACAGTGTATAATGTGCTTCTTTTCCAATTACTCCAGGGGTTAAATATGGTCCAATAATAAATTTTACAGTAGATACTCCCGAACAAGCTGAACGAGGAGACAGGTGGCCAAAAATAACCTTACTGTCGACAAACAACCATATGGATATTTCTATCAGTAGGTAGTTATGATATAAAAACTATCTTATTTTATTGTTTTTTTTTCACTTTAAAAAAAAATAACAAAATTAGTTACATAAAAACTAACATGAATCTATTCGATTTTGTGGCTCGCGCAAATGAAATTATGATACTAAATATTGTAATCATTCTGGGAAATTTGAAAAACGCAGGACAAAATAGAGTATATATGTGTAAAAACGGTGGGGTTCTTTATTACGTATGTATGAGTATAGTGTAGTTCTTCATTTTGTTGTACCAGTAAAATGTTGTTATTTATTATTTGGGTATATTTATGTGAACACTATTTCATTAATTATTATGTATGTATGAATACAATGTTGTTTCTAAATTTAAAACAGTTAATTCATGGTGGAATTCCATTAATATAATGTTATTTATTGTGTATGCATGAATAGATTGTTGCTTGTCATTATGTACGCATGAATAGAATGGCGTTCTTTACTATGTACGTATGAATAGATTGTGGCTTGTACGCTTGCATGAATAAAATGGTGTTCTTTACTAAGTACGTATGAATAGATTGTGGCTTGTCATTATGTACGCATGAATAGAATGGTGTTATTTACATACATAGTAAATGTATACATAGTATGAATATAATATTTTTGTATGTACGCATGAATACAATGTCGTTTTGTATTATGTATAGGCGGAAAAAAATAAGTACCCTAGAAGATAACCCCGCGGTTGGCGAGTGTTCCCAGAAAGAAAAGCTGCAGCATAAAACTATTTTTAGAAAAATCTTTTGAAACAGGAACAAAAAACAAATAAATAGAAAATAAAGTAGATATTATTCAATAAAAAGTTTTTTTATGCATTACGATTATCGTAATAATATCACTTGTAAAAAAAATAATGTTAAGAATATTGTGAAAAATATGATGACAGTTATTCCACACCAAAAAATGACAGAAACACCTATTTAAAAGTTACAGCCTAAATTTTAGGTCAAAATAAAAAAATAAATGAGTTTGTAGAAAACAACTTTAAAATATATATCAGAAAGGATAAAAAATCGATTAAGAGCCATACTGCTACAGACGGCAGTTTAGCCATTTATCCATTCCAGCGTCGATATACAAACTTAACGATGCAAAATTTTGGTTTAAATTTGCTTGAATCAATCATTTTACTGGGATGTTGGTATACAATCATTACACAGTACGCCCAAGCAAAATATATTATTTATGTAGTACCTTATCCGCAGCAAAAGATTTTAACCGAGGAAAATATTCCATATAAGACGGATTAAACAAGTCTTGGATGTAGACAGAAAGAAATCAATGTTTTCAGTATTGCTTCTTGTAACACTGTCAAGTAAAAATAAATAATAAAATAACACACTATTTATTGAATGCTTGGTCATTATATCATTTAAAAAAACATATACAACAAATTAGTGAATAGCAAAATGTGGCGGAAATATTATGTTGTATGGTATTTACTAATTATCTGACATAAAATCAAAATGAAATTAATCAATATGGTGGAATAGTGGCATAGAGGGCACAAAATCAAATAAGGTAGTTAAAGAGATATCACAAAAACTAATAAGACAAATGACATAAAACTAATTAATTTTTTTAGAATGCTGTTTTATCAAGCTACAAATTAATGCATTTACGAGTTACGAGTAGGAAGCTAGGTAAAAAATGTATATAAGATTTTGCTGAAAGCTTGTAAAAAATCATATTATTTAAGACTTCCCAGAACAGTCTCTGTTAATGAGTATACCTCCAGTTATTTACAACTCGGATTATTATGGAATTAGATTTTCACTTACATAAATATGGTTTCTTGTTAAATTCGTTTGATTGTTTGATAATGACATATAGCTTTGATAATGTGATCACTGATAATTGTTTAAGGTCTCAACTTACTAGCGAACTTTAAAAAGTTTCATTTACCCACATTTATTTATTTTTAGAAACAAATGTTTCAAATATGTGAATTAATTTATACACACACAGAGCAATTAGCAAGATCTGTTTGAGAAGGTAGAGTGGAGGGCGCAAGGCATGATAGCCTTGACATATGCTTAAAATGAAACAATCTGCTTTCATGAAAATAAGATCGAAATTGATGAAAGATTGACCGAAGATCGAGATGAGATCATGTTCATAAGTGCATGGGTGTTGTATGAATGAGCATGCGGAAACGAATTGTCAAACATAAGACATAACCAAAAAATACACGACATAAACAACAAAAATAATGATAATTAATAGAAAAACAAACACGTCTAACCTTCCGAATCTTCTGATTCCTGTTTCGAATACCCAGACATCGTATTATTTGCACCTTCATCGCTTGGAATATTTGAATCGCTGTGCATTTCGGCCATTGTTTTCACTAATAGTATTCACAGCTAGTTCGTTATTTTATAATTTTATATAATTTAGTGACAAGTGAATAACAAAAACATATAATACAACACGTAAATTATTGTTATCGTCTAAGAAATATTAACAAATAAGGAAAATGACACATTATTTACACACAACACACTTGTTGACTTCCGAAATCGTCAACTGTCACTTTGAAAGATTTGGAGGTTGGTAGCTATGTTGAAAACATTTTGTAATATTATTTTTCGTAGATAGGTACTTCAGCAAATTACATTTGACTTGAGCTTATTTGGAATAAAACAGTAAAGTGAGTTTATGTCTTTGGTGACATTTTTTTGGTTGTTTTTTGCAAAAAAAAAAAAAAAACAATCCGGGCGTATCGGACAGTAATGCTAGTCTCACACAAGGGCTAAACCATGGCTGAACATTGGCTGAACTCTCGTGGTATAGGCAGAGCCGGCCCTATGCGGACGCAATAAGCTGCTGCAGTGAAGAATATTATGGATTTTTAAATAAATGTATTCATAAAGATCAACAAACTATTCTGAATATATGTTTTATATCTACATATATAAATATATAATAAATGTACGTAGAATTTATAAATCGTCATTTAAAAACGAATAAAACACCATGTCATTAAAACACGCCGTTTGGTTGGTAAAACTGTTCCTAAGTCTAGATCTAAGTGGGTAATAAATCTATGGTTAAAATTACATTGGTTTTTTTTCATTTTAGTGGTAAATGCCAGTGTTGCCAACGAAGGCGATTTATCGCCATTAGGCTACTCAGAACGAGAATCGGCGACGAAAAAATCTTAAAGGCGACTGTTCGCCGATTAGGCTACCTCAGAGTTATTTAAATCAGCCAAATTACAAATAATAAAGAGTTGAAATGAAAATAAATTTTTAATTTCAATGGAAAAATGTGAGGAATTTTTCGAAAGCCACCTCCCCCCCCCTCACCCCATGGATTTCAAAAATGCTGTGGGGAATCACATAATGTTTTTGGTTGAGCGGAATCTTTTTTCAGCGAAGTTCTGTAACAACCCCCCCCCCCCATGGATTTCAAATATTTTGTGGGGAGTACTAATTTTGGTGGGGAATTATGTTTTACAGAAATTCTCTAACCCCCCCCCCCCATGGATTTCGAATAATAAAAGGGGGAATCAAGCTCACATAGAATATTCGTGGGGAATATATGCGATTTCATTAGAATTACTGCAACTGAAATTCGGCTACATTAGGCTACTAAATGTTTGAAAAACGGCGACATTAGGCCAAGATCCGTTGGCAACACTGGTAAATGCAGATAGTTGATTTATGGGTAAAGGAACTTGTGTGGAATTTGAAAATCTCTTCACCCATCTTCACCTATTGAGGGTATTTTACCTCAATAATGCAGCACATCATATACTGAAGGCCATCTCTGTTTCATGTTGACAAACGGCCGCTTCCTCTTCTTTAAGGTTTTTTATGGTTTCCCTTAATACAACAGGCGAATGCGGAGGAATTCCTAAGAATAAACCATAGCCGACTTGTTCCTACTCCCAACAGAACACAAACAGACATGTATGTTGCTGATGTTCTGGCAAAACATGCAGGCTTAATGATGCAAAAACATGCAATTTAAATAGGGTTTTTTAGGAAACTATTTTTTCCCTACCGAGAAACTATAAGTCTAAAATAGCCAGGTAAAATTTTAAATACCCATATGAGGTAAAAATTGTGAGGCTCATATGACGCCATTCTATTTGTGTTTATTAACTTTAAATTCAGTAAATTTCAATAACTCACCAATCCACCGAAAAATTAAAACTTTGACAATTATTTTAACTCTTAAAACTAACAACAATAAAAAATAACAGGTATCTAAGTTAGGACATTATTGATATATTTTTTAAAATGTACTGCAGTTCCTCATTGGGCGTCGAATTGCTAAGACGCCAAGGCGCTGGTAATTATTCCTAACACTTAACATTGCCCTTGAGATTATTTTTCATAAAAACGGACTACGAAAAAAAATACAAATCAGTGGACAAGGCGTCCACTGGTTTTGACAAGGGACGCTAAAATTTTACTCACTTCGGCTCAGGGCCAGCCCTGGATATAGGGCTTGGCCAGTTTTATCATATCGATTGCTATACATTCCCGATGGAAAAGGCGTCAAGAAATAGCAGTTCATATGTTTCGATTTTAGTTGATCAACTCGACACTTGAAAGCATATTGACAAGTGTGAACCTTCTTTCAACAAAGTTGATTTAAGTTTTTTGTTAGAAATCTTGTCGTTCAATGAAAGCTGATCAACTAAAATTTACATCATAACCTGAAAGAACATTTGGAATCATAACAAAAAAGGGGATCGGGACATTCAGAAATTTCAGAACACAGAAAAATTGAATTGAGTGTGGCAAACAGTTTTATTTGTACGCCTGTCTTCAATTAAAACTGTTAAATTTAAGAATGAAAAGCATTACGAATCTGACAACAAAATCCTCTATGAAAGGTCAAAATTCATTCGCCACAACGTCACACCCGACATGGTCACTGGTTATTGAAAAATTACCTGAATCCAATGCTTGGGCATGTGATAAATAATTTTGTGTTGTGCAGGAATCGAACCTGCAACTTCTGATTGACAGTCAAATGTCTTAAATTTGACATGATATTATATTGGAACACTAATGACCTAAATTAGATTTGCATTAGATGCGGCTCTACCATCTTAATAAAGCATTCTGTGGTCAACTTTCTAGTAGATTAAGCGCTGTATGTAGGTTGAGACACAATGGAATTTTCACTTTTTAAAATGAATAGGTTTTATAAATATTAAATAGTATTGATAATAATTTTTAAATAAAAGCCAATTATTTTGCACATATTTTTTTTATATAAATGAGCTTCTCATGATAATACAACTGTAAGTAATATCAAAACTTATTAAATCTATTTTACAGCTTAACAATCACGGTAATATCTGTTTAAAGGCAACACACATTGTGCTCATCAGTAGAAATAATAGAGAAATTTAATGATTAAATGGAAGCCTGAATGAAGCAGTCAAACCAACTTCCTGACAATGTGTTCAAACATTAGCGGCTCTGGCAAACTCACTCCATTTACCCATTGTACCCAAAAACATTACCAACATCGGACAAATTTATTTCCAAAAAACAAGAAAAAATATTATATGTATTACCTTTAATAAGTTACGCATGTCTAAAAACCATTCCAAACTATCAGGTTATAAGAGAATGCCTGGATCCAAATTTTCCATTCCACAAAGTCTACGGAGTAAATGTAATTGAATACATTCAGTAACTAAATTAATGGAACAGGGAGAATCCACTAGGCAAACTAGCGCGCGAGATACCAGATGTAATATAAGTTTTCTTACAGGGAATCCTCAATTACAGATTTTAATCTGGACCATATGAAAACTTAAACATGACAAATAAGTGTGCCGCTTTAATTATACATTCCAGATTTGTGATGTACCGTGTTACAATATGATTCGTTATATTACGCTACCGGCTACATGACCATCGCAGCATGTCGCATAAACTTATTTTTCACTCTGGATTTTTGGTCTTCGCAATAAAATATTCCAAACAGAATAATTTTTGAAACTCCATTTAAAATTATACGGATTTATTTAATAACCCATCAGCATACCAGTCATATTTGCATTCGCTGGTTGTCTCATCAGCTTTGTTAATGCATTAAAGAAACAATGCTCTGAATGCAAAGCAAACTTTTTATTTGTTTTTAGAACTGTATTTAAATAACAAAAACTGATTTGCCAACGGGTTATCTCTTTACAGAAAGATAACCTTTCTATTATCTTTCTTCAACTTAATAAAGTCGGTGGTAACCAACAAGTACATTTAATATTTATGACTTATTACTTTAGAATATTATTAAGCATAATAAATGTTGGTTATTAGGAAGTAAAATAAAAGTCTAAAATTTAACTAAATAAGTTAGGTCCTCCGATCTTCAAGAATAACATTACCAACTAAGATTACTGGTGACGTGCATCCAGTTTTCAGAGGAGGAGAGTTAAAACTAATCGCTAACTAAAGTAAACCGACAAGATCAACGTATCCTCTTCATGAATGTGTCAGTACGACATACATAATAGGAAATCAAATTTACGGTTTCACTTAAACATTATTTCATCTGAAGGCCTGTGACCAAAATTACAATGAGAGACTTCACTTTTCATAAATGTTTCTGAGTGCTAGTTCACTGTATAAAGGGTCAAAAGTTGAAAGCACGTCACCGTATAATAAACCTGTTTAATTCTATAATAATCAATATTATTTTTGTATAATGCAAAAAACTGAACAAAGAATAAGGTAAATATGATTCATAAGCAATTTAAAAAAAAATTAGACACCGTATATTGTAATCAAATTTAACAGCTATGGTAACGTGTTCTTGGTGAAAAAATAATTTAAGTAGTCAATAATACAAAATGAAATCCATCAAAGCCTATTAAATGTTAAATAAATAAATATTGACTTATTATCTTCAAATTGATATTCAGCAAACATTTCCCGCTACTTTCTATCATGATATTTCAGGGGGAATACATTTAAGTCATATTGATAACTTTATCATCATAATTAATTATATTACTACAAAAACAAAACTTATAAACACAGGACATTGTTACATGATGGGTTAATATTTATTTATTTATTTAAAACAAAACAATGCAATGACATTTCAACATAGTATGTTGGATATTATTCTAAAATAAAATATTTGTGGATTGAGAAGAAGGCGGAAAGTCAATCTCAATGACTTTTGAGATGATCACAACAAACTTGGCAATGAATGAGACGTTTTAAAGTCAAATGATTACATTATCTGAGAAAAGTATGTGGAATCAAAACATGAAAATGATCAATTTAAATTTATGCTCCATTTCACAGCTGCTGGAAAACTGTTGAGGTACTTTGGTATTTTATATTTGCGCATTATAACATTTGAACAGGTATAGGCAGAAAAGATCCAACGCATTTCAAATCTTTTTTCAATTTATTAAAAATAGATTGAGAATAATTAAGAATTTATGTATTGGAAATAAAAATGCAGCCGGTATAAACATTCCCTTGATAGTAATCCTGTTATATTGGCATAATGACATATTGCAAAACATTAATTTAACATTTTGCAGAAAGAGTCCAATCAATGGCATTTGAGTCATCGCTATAACCATTTTTGTCTCTACATTTAGATATCTTCGAGCTCCAACTCACTTTGCATCTTTTTTCATTTATTAAATTTTTTTTATTGGTAGTAAACCCGTTTTAAAATAATGGCATAGTGCAGAAATTGAATTTAACATTTCGCAAAAAGAATACAATTGTAATAATTTTTTGTCTATAGAATTGTATGAGTTTATTTATTAACATCGGCAAGAGAAATACTAGTTCCATAATTCACATTAACTTTTGAAAGCTGGCAGCTTGCTGTGATTTTACATTTATCTAATCTTATAAACATCTCGAATTGCAGATTTGTTAGTTGAATCTTTTCTGCTTATGTATGTCCATTTTACCTCCGCAATGCACACAATTATTCTACCACTTTCAACTAATATGATAACAGCTCAGTACAAAAGACATGATGAAATGAATTAGGCCGTACACAAATTATTATTATGTACATTTACTTACTTCAAACTATCTGAAACATGTTTTCATAGGAATTATGACAAAAATAAATATATATGTATTTATACAGCATGTGGAAGCAGACATTATTTTTACCAAATATTTGGGTACACATATGTATTTTAGTTATACCAACAAAAATGTAATTGATAGAAGTATATTTTTCTAATCAATTGCTGAGTAAGACTAATAATTATTGTAGTGGGTACACACAAGACAATATAATTAAAATTGGCTAACTAATCTATAACATTAGATTGCAAATATAATAACACAATTCAAACTTTCCAAATCAAAAAATGAATCAGTTTACTTAACATATTTACTTATCGAGAACTAAACATAGATTTATGGATCCTTTTACAATTTTATTGATAAGGATAATAAAAGAATATCAGAAAAAGTTCAATTTTCATACTGCTCATTGAAGTGAGTCGGGTAAAATTTCAGTTGAACTATCCTTTCAAATTATGTATTACACATTTTATGCAAAACCAAAAATACATATCTATAAAATTCTCTATTTTTCTCTTACATATTCTTTTCTTTCTAATAGATCTTGATTTAGTAATTATTTATTACAAAAACAAGATCAACTATCTCGTATCAGATTGGCATTGTTCACAAATGATACTAAGCAGAGATACACATGAATGCGACTGTGTGAACCCTTCAAACTCAAATGTTAGATTCCATAGCGTATTTATTATTTTTCTCATGTGATCTTTTATAATGCCAAATCATTACACCTACACTAGACCGTGTACCGTGTCCATGTACAGGTTACATCGGGTACACCCAAGCATCTCATGCAAATTAGAACATAAGAAACAATCGGACTCGCACAATAAAATAGCTTCTGACTTACATTGAAATATTCAAAAATAATATGTATTTAGATTGTAATTTTATTTGAAAAGACAATACTCACAAATAATGTGATATGTATTTGAATACCTATATTTAGGATGATGCCACTAAGATGGAGTCCACAAACTTCCCATGCAAAATGCTTCAGGACTTCTGATAGGAGCGCCAGTTTACCAAGACAGTTTGAGAAAACAAACAAACATTACTGCTTACAAAAGATGAAGAAAAATTTATCAAGTAAAAATAACAATATGTATTGAAAGTTAAATACTACTACAATGTTGCGTATATTTGTAGACCGTCAAATAGTTATTTATCTTTCTATCATCTTGCCACTAATATTTTAACGGTAAATTTTTAATTATTGTAGAAAATTTTGCAGAATCTTTTGTGGAATGGTTTTTTTTGCGATACAGGCAGAAAATAAAGTGAATAGTGCCTATTATCAAATCATATCTTTACAAGGTATGAAATGTTAAAATCTAAAAATGTTGAATCGTTTAAAAATCCCATAAACTTTCAAACAAAGAAAAAAAATTCCTTTGAATTAGTTAGTTTTACAAATATGTAACACAACAGAGTTGAAGTCATTAATAAAGGGTTGAGTGATTCAAATGTTTTTACATTAACTTTACAATATTGCTCTTTACCATTTCACATAAAACTTCCCTATGCAGGTTGTTTATACATTTCAATAAAACTTTCACGATTGTTTTATGTTTAACTTTAGGTTAACATGGATCAGTTTGCGCAAATTCCTCGCACACATCTCATTCTCATATTATACATCATCAATTAATTATTACGAACCATATAAACCTTCAAAATGCTAGGAAATAAGGATGATTATTTACAAGAGCGCAGTTATACTAGAAAATTTATCAATTTAAATTTCAGTCTTCATTATTCAATAACAATTGCATAAAATGTCTTTCTACTTGGAAGTTAGAAAAAATAAAGAGAATGACCAAATACTTTTTTTTATAATATTATTTGCACACAATTTGCAGTGCAAACATTCTGTTAAGATTATGCACTTTATTGAATGAAGAAAACATATTATTATACTTGAAATCAATTAAACATTTCTTAGGCCTAATAATATACAACATACATATTGCTATGAATCATTTGCCAACAACTGGAGTGTCGGTTTAGTGGTGATAAATGAATTACCTCAATTATTACAAAAACATAAGGACAAAATTTTATAAATTGATAATCTCAAACCATGAATTTTAAACTTTCGCATCTAATCATTACAAAAACAGAGTGAACGTTAAATTACAAAACAATACAAAAACGGTATAGCTTTATTTAATAATTTTTTCATAGAGAGCACATATTATCGAATGCTCCGAATTGAACTATAGAAGAATGTCCGAATTGAACTATAGAAGAATCCTTTTCCATTTTAGTTATATTTTGTCGATTTTAAATGTAGATAGTAATATATTTTTTTAAATTTATTAATTGAACAATGTTACTTAAAATAAGGAAGATTTGACAGCAAGAATGATTGTTTTTCATTCATCGTTAAGTTGGGCAACTTCAATCAGCTTTCCCAAAGCATTTGAGAACACTACTTATACAGTTATCAAAGTTCAATTGGAAGCAGACGTTATGACAACCGATTTAAATAGTCAAATAGCCAAATCAATCAAGATAAGCACAGAAGTTCATTAATCTTTGCATTGCACTTTAAATGTAATCCGTGACGGACATTCTTTGAATAAGGCCAGTTTTTTTGGCAATTTTTTGATAAAAATGACACATGTAAGCAGAAATGTAAAGTACCATAAATTAAATTACGATTTTCAAATCATTACCTCATGTAATTTAAATATAATAATAGTAGTCATAATAGTCATTGCAACTATCATAAATAGACACCAAGGCTGGCGATATATTTGAGTAAAATTGCCTGATAAATTAATAAAAATAATTACGATTACTTCTAAGAGACTAAGCTGTAACAATAGATTTTTCATTAATGATTTAAAAGTTCCAAACGTGTATATTTGTGAATTGAAAAATGATGATTTGAACTTGATATTAAAATGCTCATTTGAGTAAACATTGTAATGTTAACTGAAACGTAAGAGTTATGTATACCAGGTCATTAAATATTATGTACAAAATATCAATATACAACTTATCGTATAATATCTACCTGGTTTTTTATTGTTTTGACTCTCTTCATATAATTTAATTGAATTGTATAAATGACATTATGAATTATTTTTAATTGGTTATAAGGAAATAATTCACAATATGATTTAACAATGAAATATCTATGTACATAATAAAATGCATGGGGTAAAGCACCCAGTGAGGCCCACATTATCTAGTAATGTTTAAATAAAAGTTATTGTATCAAATAAAAAAAACAGTACATACTAAACCAAAAGACAAATTTAAATAACATGATTTATTTCTATGTAGGTTGAATATATTGTTTGGTTTGAACACATCTGGCAGTCTGGAACTATAGTGGGTTAAATGAATCTGTTAATTATTCTGTGTTGAAAAAGCAACGCTCTTTGATTCTCAGCAAATATTCTCCAAAGTATCCAAGGCGGAAGGAGCCATGATTGTACTTACTTCGGCACCGTATTTTGGACGCACCCTCGGCCTGCAAACAGACACATTCCTAAAATTAAAAAAAAAACAAATAAAATATTTAACATAAGTTTTTAAAAAAAAAACAAGAAAATTGTCGCAGGATGGTGATTTCCATGAAAAATAATTTTAAATTTACTGTTTCGTAATATCAACAAAGGGACGAGCCACGAACAAGGCAAGCAAACTCCCTCCAGAATACTCTAAAATCAATTTCACATTACTTTATATTACAGTAGAGCCTCGTTAATTCGAAATCCACGGGACATCAAAAATCAAATTTCGAATTAACGAATTCCCACGTAATTCAAAATTTTATGAAAAAAAAAAAAAAAAAAAAAACTCCGAAAATCGATTTTCTCAGGCGCCTCTTCAAATCCGGGTGGTATTTTAGGAGTATATTCGTATTAATACCAATTATTTCTTTATTTTCGCGGTCGATTACCGTAGCGGCCGGCCCTTTAAATTCAGATGAAAAATTAAAAATGCTATATATTTACGCGTAAATCGAGATTTCGCGGCCGATTTCGGTCGCAGCCTACCCTTTAAATTGAGATATTCGTAAAAATACGATATATTTCGGCGTAAATCGAGATTTCGCGGTAGATTTCCGTCGTGGCTGGCCCATTATTTCGAATATCTAAATTTAAATTCGTAAAAATACGATATATTTCCACGTAAATCGAGAATACGCGGCCGATTTCCGTCGCGGCCGACCCTTTAAATTCAGATATTTGATGTAAATTTGTAAAAATATGATATATTTCCTCATATATCGAATTTTATCGGCAATTTTTCGTCGTGGCCGGCCTTTTAAGTTCAGATATTTGAAGTAAATTCGAAATAATATGTCATATTTCGGCGTGAATCGAAATTTTTTGGCCGATTTCCGCCGCGCCGTATTTTTAACTCGAAGATATTCGAAGTAAAGATAGTAAAAATTCGATATATTTCCACGTCCGATCTCCGTCGCGGCGGGTCATTTAAAATTCATATATTCGAAATAAATTCGTAAAAATACGATATATTTACTCGTAAATTGAGATTTCGCGGCCGATTACCGTCGCGGCGGGCCATTTGAAATTCAAATATTCGAAATAAATTCATTAATATACGATAGATTTACGCGTAAATCGAAATTTCGCAGGCGACCCTTTAAAATCAGATATTTGATGTAAACTCGTAAAACTATGACATATATCCGCGTAAAACGTATTTTCTCGGCACTTCAAACTCGGATATTCGAAATAAATTTGAAAAAATACGACATTCCAGTGTAATCGATTCAGATTTACAAAAAATAATACTAATTAGGACGATGTATAGCCACGTAAAAATACATTTTTCTTCGTTTTACCGCCACGGCTGACTTTTAGATTCAGATTTACGAAATATTATGATTTATTTTCGCAAAAATCAAATTTTTTCGAATTACACAAACAAATTTTCGTGCGCGGACAAAAATAAATTTCGAATTAGGAATTAACGAATTTCGAATTAAAAAACCATTTTGTAGGAAAAAAATTTTTTGCGAAAATTTTTTTGGCGAAAATTTCGAATTACGCGTTTTTTCGAATTATCGGGGTTCGAATTAACGGGGTTCTACTGTATTACATATCTATGGGTAATCCTATTTTTTTTTTAATAATGAAAATCAAAAAAATATATATTGTATATTACATATCTATACTATATAAATAAAAAAGTAAATATTTAAGAGGTTATTTTTACATTCAGGTAAGGTAGGGGGCAATTGCAGTGGTGTCATCCAATTTTCGTAATGGTTTCGAAACAAAATTCTTCCAATACATACTAATGTTACACAATGATAATTTCCCATCTTCTTCAGCCTAACATAACCCTATTGGCGATGTCAAAGTTGCACTGGCTCCGCACAGTTGGGACTCTACAGTAAGACGGAATAGAATACTCACTATAGAAGCTGTGCCCCTTGCACATCCATCATCTCCTCGGTGAGCTGCTGCTGCTGCAGGGGAAGGTGGGACTGGTGGGACTGCTGGTGCGACTGCTGGGTGTGGTGCGACTGCTGGGGATGGTGCAGCAGCGGGGGCGGGTGGATGTGCTGATGGTGCGGTAGGTGGTGATGCGAGTGTGGGGCGAGGTGCGCAGGGAATGCGGGTGCCAGGCGGGGCGAGGCGTACAGCGCGCTGCGGTTCAGCAGGTGCGCGGCGGTGAGGGGGCGGCGCGGCGACTTGGCGTTCACCACCCGCGGCTGGTGCATCTCTTCCAGCACGGAAGGGGCCACATATGTGAAGCCCTGGAAACATTGTCATACTATCGTTAACAGATGGGAATAAAACAGGAGAAACCACTAGCAATAAAAGTATCTGTGGCATAGGGAAGATATATCATACATTCTGTTGACCAAGGTCTGTTACTGACAAAATACTTTTCTTAGCTGGGAGAGTCAATTTAATTGTGGGAAATACAAGAATTCAGAAACAGAATACCTACAAAATAATCTATGGGTCACATTATTTTACCTTAAAAATCATGTTGGCACTTTCGCTGAGTGTAGACTCATCGGGGGAATCAATCGGTGTCTGACGGGTAAATCTTGTGTCGAACTGCGAGACGTCATCTTCACCAATCTAAAAATATAAATAAATAAAAACACACATTAACCTTTCAAGCCTCAGAATAGCACTACTAGCCACGAACAACATACTCCATTAGAGCCTCGGAAGAGCACTACTAGCCACGAACAACATACTCCATTAGAGCCTCGGAAGAGCACTACTAGCCACGAACAACATACTCCATTAGAGCCTCGGAAGAGCACTACTAGCCACGAACAACATAATCCATTAGAGCCTCGGAAGAGCACTACTAGCCACGAACAACATACTCCATTAGAGCCTCGGAAGGACAGATTCAGATCTGTCGGGAGGGTCCGTACATTATAAAAGTTTTTTTTTCCAAAATGCGGAGATATGTGATTTGATCGCACTTAGAAAGAGAAATAATTATTCTTCTAAGTTTGTGTAAAATATTTATATTCGATTCCAAGGAAAAAATCCCAAAAAATTATAAAGTGCATGATTAGAAATTGACAGAATTATTCCGTTGAGCGTTAAAGTGACAGATAGAGCTCCGTGATTAAATTGTGTTTTTGGTCATTATTTCTACGAAATGTCAATTTGATCTATTGTTTTATTATAATTCAATATATTAAGGACTTAAGTGTGTTCTTTTCGGTTGGTTTTGATAAAATAATCATAGAATAATAGTATGTTAAAAGTGAATGTCTTTCAAATTCACCCGAAAGTGTTTTAAAAGTGAGTGTTTTCGCATTGAATTTGCAGTGTTTGATATGTGAATACGTGAAAGTATTTATTATTAATTAATATTCAAGAAAAACAAGGGGCTCCATCAACTAATTTAATTCATCATTTTTAATTTTTACGAATGATGACTAAAAGTTTGCCATATTTCTGTTAGCTCTAGTCAGCTGTTTAGTTAGTGATGGGGCGGATCATCTTCGAAATTCGAAACACGAAAATCGGTCACAGGTTTTATTTTGGAACATAATGTAATATAAATATAATGGAATATAATGTTATGGGTATGTACACATTACATGCTTATCTGAAATGTTCTTCACACAAGCGGTTCTAATTATGAATATCATACTTAAACTCAAAGGAAATTTGAGTTCATGGATCATGAATAATTTCACTCTGGAGTATTTCACATTTCACTCATGTACAACCATTTTGTTTAGCCATTTATCTTTTTCTATTCTTTTGTGTACTAAATTTGTAATCTTCTCGGTAATATTATATTGGTGTACAACTGTTTTGTGAAGACTATGACAGATACATTTATTTGCCATATACCATTTTGTAATATAATATGCATAAATGTGCTTGAAGCGAACAGCGTATGCCAATACAGAGTTGTGTGTAGTTAATTACCTGGCATTGTGAATGATTTGGAGTAAAATTTTTAAGTTTCTGAATTCCAGAATAACTTTTCTCTACTTTCTATAAACATAATATGTATACATGTATTATATGTATATATATACACTTTCCAGAAGAAATTCTCTAGATGATAGTGAAAACCCTATCAAAATCCGTTAAGTAGTTAAGACAAACTAATCGCACAAACTGTCAAACGCAGATAGCGACTTAATGTTATATTATTTAGAGATTTGTCTGGTAAAATGAGTGTTTTTGTTTAGTCATTTTATTTCAGTGTTTGGACAAAAATAGGTAAGGTTATCCAATTTTAAAACATTTTTATGTTTGCATTAAAAATTTTGATATATCAAAAATTTACTTATTGATTTCATCACCCTTCAAAAACAGTTATTAGTTTACGGATACATTCAGAAATATTCCATTTATTTGGATTTTATTGCAAAGCGGAAATACAAACAAATTCTCTGACCATCTGACAGCATCATTAAGATATATAACGGTCAATAATGTACCAGAGGCCTGAGGGGTTAATAATAATTAATATAAACATTATGTAAACTCAAGTGGCATGGATTTAACCCTTCAATGTGACCATAACAATACAGTGAGACTCACATAATAAGTTTTGTTGTTTTTTGGGCCCTTGAAGGAAAGAGAGATTAACTGTATTATGTGAATACCTTTAAACAGAAAACCATGAAAATAATGTTACACTGCAAAGTCAGAATATGAAAAGTGTTAGTGTACAAACACAAGGGACGCGGGTTTGGACTTTCTGATTAGTCGGCTGACTGGCGCACGAGAATGTTTGTATGTAAACGTGTTAGACCGCACATGGTAAAGGCAGGCTCAGATTTGAATACGCCCATAGCGGCGCCGATCTCAATAGTAAACTTAAAAATAAATTTTTTACCGTAACAACTTTTGGCCCTTGCAGTGACAGAAAAGCATTAGTGTCAACTCACCAAGACCGGCTCGATCGGCGGCTTGAGTCTTCTGGCAAACACATCTTCCCAGCAGACGGTCTTGAAGAAGGGGTGGTTCCTGATGGGCTCAGCATCATCGAGTCCGCCGCCCAGTCGGTGCTTCACCTGCCGCTTCATCAGGCGCCGAATCAGCTCCTGGGCCTCCGGAGTCAGGTAGACCGGAAGGTTCAGTTTGGCAGTTAGGATCTTCTCTATTGTCTTCTTTCTATTGCTGCCCGTGAATGGAGGCTGCGGAAATCACAATAATTTAAGTAACAAAAATTCATGGTGGTATTTTATGTAGTTCTATGACAAAAGACTAATAAAATAAATATAATACGCTAGTAAAATTAAACTAATCTAACTTACCCAACCTAACCTATTATTTTTCATGTTCTATTTTGTTACTGTTCTGTTTTATCCGGTTAACACTTCACACTAGTTCTATGAATAGTAAGCCTCGTGTACAAAATGGTATGTTTCTAATTTTCTCTTATTTAATATATCAAAACAAAAATTTCCTCTGATATTAAAAGATTTGTAAGCAGGTACTTAAAACCTACCTACTTAACCCCTCCGACTTTTCGCGAACTTGAAGCTAAGATGTCTTTATTGAAATGTCAATTTCACGAAAACGTTGTGTTATTACCGCCTCACAATCAAAGCTCTATAAATGAAACATTACTGAACGGAGCCGAATAGTAAAAACTGTTTTAGAAAGGTTACAAAATAGGCTTTCAAATTGTTGTATCATAAATAAATATTAACATTTGTAAATATTTAAATTTAGAATGGAAACATGAAAAAATTGTAAAAATGACTCACCTGTAATGTTTTATGTAAAAACGATACTAAAATCACGGATAATGTAAAAAAAAAAACACTTATTTCATCGTACAAATGTACAATAAACAATTCTGTCACTTCACTTTTTGACCATTTCATACAAAATATATTTTTAAAAAAATAATTAAACTTGCGAGGCGGGTCGGCACGTCAAACGGCTTTCTTGGCGTCGTTTTACGATTTGGCGGGTAAAATTTGCTTCCACTGAGTAGGTCTTTTTACGGGTTTCTATGGATAACTTTGAATAGAGATGTGAAGCTTCATTCAATACGAATATTCTACTTCTTGTTTTAGGGATGTCACTAGAAGAATAACGGAGTTATGACGATTTTTGTGGAAACACACGCGTTGACGTGTAAACACGCTTATTGTACTTGACTGCTATCGTTATTTTATCGTGTATATCTGCTTACGTTGCTGACCGGTTAAATATAAACTAGAAATATTTTACATTTCTTTTTTAAAAATTACAAATAAGGAATTATACAATTTGGCCAAAGAAATGCCATTTGGCCAAAGAAATGCCACCATCGCAATGACAATTCTTTTTTCAAACGTTCTTCAGGCTGGTGGGTATCATAATATTGATTATTCCGATTTGACAGCTCGTGGTAGGAACCACGATCATACAAACTTTGGCGGTATAAAAGGTAGTATCCAGCATGGCCACCATCTCGAACAGGAATCAGAATGTAACAAACAAATATATGTAAAAAGATGAAATATACTAAATGGACAAATTAAAACAGGACTTGTAACGGTCAGTATTTAGGAACAATCCCTAATTTAAAAAGGATACTAACAGCAAAGTGATACTGCTGTACTCACCACTACATTCACTGAAAACATTTTTCTGCATTGTTCATTAGTATTTGAGAAGTAACAGAATTTAATGCATATATAAATTTACTGCTAATTTTATTAATAAAGTCTGTTGGACGTAAAAGCAACACACGCTATTTTTCTCTATCTGCACAGACAGACTGAGCTACAGCAATGCGTGGGCGGGTACAGCTAGTTACATTATATTTTGATGGTGCATTTTCATGGTGATAAAAAAGGGGTTTGTTTATTTTTCACTAGCTGACATGTACCGGCGTTGCTGGGGGTTATCCTTAAGGAGATAGACATACGCCATTGGAGACTTTTCTGTAGGCCTTTTTAAGATACACAATTCTGTAGTATATTATTTTGATGTATCTCATAAGGTTTAACTAGCGTTAGCAATGTAAGCGCCCTAAAATATTATTTTTATGACTTGATTACAAAACATCAACTTTTCTCTACTTTCTATAAATATAATGTACATGTATTATATATATCCCTTTACAACCGGATTCATGAGTGGGATTTAGTCGTTAAATTTTTTTTAACGAAAATTGAATCTGTTTTTGGGAGCAGACCCGGTGTCGATCGATCGTGCGGGAACTGCTCTAGCCGCGTGAAGTTAGATGACGTGTTTGAACTAGTCAGTAGCTCGAGAAATACGCACGAAGATGGCCGTGTTTTTTGACCCAGCAGTTGGCAAAGGTATGTAGATATTTTAGTATTTATTTGTTGATAAATTTGTAATATTGTGTATTATTTTAGAGCCTAAGATGTTAAGTAACAGTTTAAATACACTTTTGTGTAGTTGTGTTTCGTTAACTAATAGTTATTATACTTTTAATCTCTAACTGCACGATTGTAACATTCAGGGTTATGGTCACATTTTTAGGTGATCTATCTACAAATATGTCATTTTAAGATGCTCTTTTATCAACCACTTAATCGGTATTTTTGTTTATTTCAAGGAATCACCATAAATGAGAATAATGTTTTGGAGATTCTAGGTAATGGAGACGAGTCGGAAATTGAAGATCTGAGCAATGATGATGAAGGGTTTGAGGCAGAGTGTTTTGACCTGTTTACGGATCTACAGGAACACATGGAAAATGACTATAATCCTCCCACTATATCAAGATAGAAGAAGCCAAGGCAGAAAAGAGATTCGAGGAAGAAGTCGAGACGAAAGCGTACTTGGAAGCAAACACCATTCACAGATAAATCCCATGACTTCCCTGAGCTACCGAAGAACACTGTGCGGATTTCCATGGAATATTTTATGGACGATTTCGACAATTTTTTTGAAAACGATAGAACATGTTTTCACTTGTACCACCTAAGAAAAACTGGCAGAGAACTAAACACAAACCCACCGGAGATGTCAAAAATTATTTGCATACTTGTACCACCTAAGAAAAACTGGCAGAGAACTAAACACAAACCCACCGGAGATGTCAAAAATTATTTGCAAACATATCATTATGGGGTGTATACCTTATCCACAACTGCCAATGTACTGGCGTGCTAATATGAAACTCCTGATGATCTCTGAAGTGATGCGACGCGATCGTTTCCTGACTTTACGCAAAGCTTTTCATGTGGTTGAGACTGATGCCGCTCCACCGGAAGAAGCCCAAAACCCGCTATGGAAAGTTCAACCAGTAATAACAAGGGTTCAAAACGCATGTGCCAAGCTTGAAAGAGTTCCAGGTTATTATTAGATTGACAAGCAAATACCTCCGGCAGCTGTCTTCACTTTGATCGCTATTTTACGACAGTTCCACTGATCAAACAACTACACGCTCAGAAACTACATGGCACTGGGACTACTATGCTAAATAGATAAGCTGAAAGAGTCAACATTAAATATAAAAATGACAGTCATGCTTCGAGGAGAAAGCTAGCAGTTTGTCAGTGGAGAAACTGTACTTGTTAAATGGATAGATAATAAATCAGTTCTGATGGTATCAAATTGCACTGGTACTGAAAATAAGACATCAGTCAAAAGATGGGACAAAAGTTCAAGGTCTTACATTGACATTTCAGCTCCAAAGATGGTGCAGAATTATAATATGCACATGGGAGGAGTGGACGTTCTGGACCAGCTAATGGAATATTATCGTACCTTCATTAAAACGAAATAATGGACACTGAAAGTTTTGATCCATTTCGTGGACTTAGCTCTGGTAAATTCTTGGAGACTCTATACAAATGATTGCCTTGCAAATGGAGTTTCCAGGAACAAGACTTTGACATTATTAGAGTTTCGCCTGGATGTTGCCGACGGATTGGTAAATAAACCTGAAAAAGGGAGAAGAAGTGTCGAAACAGATGAGGAAGAAGACGAATTGCCAAGTAATAGTAAATACAGGCCAGCAAATCCACCATCTGTACAGTCGCGCTGGAACGCGGCACACACTAGCCCGCGGCCATGACCCATGACCCGTGACCCGCAGAACAAAAGCCAACTTTCCTAGAGTTAGGGCACGTCAATTATTGTGCCGGGAGCTCCCGCAACATCGCGGCCGCCCCATTCGAATAAGATGGGAATATTATTTGAATAAACCAAGGACGTAACCGATATCAGACGACAAGTAGAACATTTTCACCTGCCTGGCCGACTCGAGGGATTGCCTAAATCACAACCAACGCAATACTCAAGATGCACATGAGTTTGCTATTAACCTGTTTTTCCCTGTTATGTCGTGTCTTGCCGTAATATTAACTTCAGTACCCCGGAGCCCAGAGAGAAATTAGATAGGATAATGCTAAGATGTTTACCACCCATGTTTTGTGTTGTTTAATACTACTAATATCTGTCCCATATTATGACGCCCTGTACTGCTCGATGTATTAATCCCGATGTATCACAATACTTCTTTCATTTGGTAACTGAATGCGACGGGAACCCTTTCTAGCAGAAGGTAGGTCCAGAAACATAAGTCCGATTGTCGATCCACGCCTGAACATGAGTAGTCCATCTTGCCGAGCAACAGAGATAGTCGCCGGCACAGTACACCCCCGCCTCATTGGGGGTCCTCAACTCCACAAACCTAACAATATGTAGAATTTTATATATAGAACTTATAAAACATACCGTTTGGTTGGTACGACTGATTCAGACATCACAACCAGTCTACGTTAGTAATATATCTATGGTCTACAATGGCTTTTTCTTTCGTAGTAATGCAGGTTTATAAACACCGGTAAAATAGACGTGTGACTTCACCATTCACACGTCTCAAGATTTCGAAGCCACATGTCAATAGATTTGGTGTCGATTATATGGGAGACCCGAAAAATTAAAACATTGATAGTTATTTTAACTTAAATTAAAACTAATTATAACAATAAAAAATACTGAGTTATGTTAGAAGGTCATTATTGTTAAAAATAAGGGACTTGACTAAAATGAGTGAACCGCGCTATCACTTAAGTAAAATCCTATTTGGATGGTGCTGAGATTTATTTTGTATATTAATTGCGGTAAATTTGTATAATGTCATTGTGAGTGCCACTAAAAGTTGATAGAATATACTGTCATCGACAACGACTCTATCTGCCGAGTTTCAGCTCGATCAGATGTCAGGAAGTGGGTTAATTTCCACTTCCAAGATTTGCATTCATTCGCGGATGTATTAAAATTTTCGTATAAATCAAAACGAGTGGACGGTGTTAAGCGGGAATTTCAACCTTTTTGCATTCATCCACGAAAATAAATATGAAATTCAATTTTTTTTTTTATTATAGCGACTATTTAAACATTGTACATGAATATGTATAGTAAATTGTATTTCTTAGATGTATTTAACAAAGGGACTTATTATGTAAGTACCCATTGCAATGAAACAAATTTCTTTTAAGAATTCATAATCTGAGATAAGAAAAAGCACAAAAATGTTTATTACCACTCGTATGTAACTATATTATCATATATTAAATAAATTATGTACCAAGCTTCAGTTTACTCGAGAATAATAAAAAAAATAAAACAAAAGATAGTAAATTTTAATAATATAGAGAAATGAAAAAAATGTATAAAATTAAATTGTAAAGTTACCTGTCCTGTGAGCATATCGTACATCAGGGCTCCAAGGCTCCACCAGTCCACAGCCTTCCCATGTCCACTGCGGGTTAGGATTTCAGGGGCCCTGTTACAATAAAAATTAAACACTTATAAAATATGATTTACCATTTTTTTACATTTTCAAAACAAAATAATATACATTATCCTAATAAACAAAGCATTACATTTGCAGTCACTGTAAATAAATAATAATTAAGTATGGACAGATTGTTCCACAGAATTTGATAAATTCATCAAAAGTTTATATGATTAAAGTTAAAAGTTCTGTTTTGTCAACTGCTCCCGTCTGGAGACTATGGCATCCCCAATTGGTGTATGTTGTGAGGCTGAGGGTTGTGGGGAGGAGAAGGAGATGGGGAGTGCCTGGCTATTCAGATCTGGTCACCAAACACGGCTAAAGCCATTCCATGAAACATTTCAATTCTGAATGGCCTTACACCAGGGCGATACTGTGAGTATCTTCTACTCTGAAACGCGTTGCAAATATGCTATGTATTATTTTTAATTAATAAATTGAATGTTATTTCTTTCTTAGATCTCACGGATGGCAGAATGCTTTGTTCCTCCCCGTCGCTAGTTACCTCATCCCTCTCACCACCGAACTATTGTTCCAATATTCGTTAAAATCCCATAATAAAAAAATAAATGTTTCCATAAAAAATGGTGGTCTCTCCTAATTATGAGTAGTTAAGTATCTCTCAGTAAGTTTAAATTCTTAATATTTACTAATATGGGGATGTTCACTACTCAATATTTTTGTTAAGCAGAATTATGAGGTAATAATGAGTTTGTGTACCTATAATACGATACAAAACCAAGAGAAATCATCAAAGATACCTGATGACATTTTAATGAAATTCCAAGTAAATATGTTTTCTCACGGCACAAACAGACATAGTTTTATAGCTTTTGGTTTACGCCGAGTGACAATAAAACTAGATAATGGATCTTTTGTGCAGTAATTGTATGATTAATAACATAATATTGTACTGGAATTATTAACAGTGCACCGAGATGATTGCAGAACACACAAATAATATAAATCAATATATTACCAATCAGTCGAGCTAGGAATTAATGGAATAAAATAAATGCTGGGGAATTAATTGCAAAAAATTGGTTCCGAAATATTGACGGCTGAACTATTGTATCCTGGGATTAGTCCTGTCAAAGCTGATCAAATAAAAATAAGAATTGTACAAACTGTGACTTGTGTAATGATAGATTGAAGCTTCTGTCTCATTAAACATGGTCTACAAGAAGTGCAACACAGAAAAAAATTTGCAACTACCAGTGGCGTGAATTGCTCTATGACGAAAGGTAGTGTAATTTCAATAAAATTCACAGTAAATCATTCAAGTCAGAGTATGATTTATTGTGAATTCAATATTTCAATATGGCCATTATATTATCTTAATAATATTTGGCTAATTTATATAGCGCCGTTTTCGTGAGAAATCACCTAGAGGGCGCTGTACAAATATATTTCTTAAATAGTTAATTTATATTATTCACGTTGGCAAGTGAATAAAGCAGCGAACAAGTTCCTTACCAAATTCAAGGGAAACGTTGCGGTTCGTTTTTCCTATAGCATGCCACTGGCAGCTACCTCTAAGTGGAATATCTAGGGGCCGTCTGTTTCAACAGAATGCTAAATCGTGAGCTAAGTTAAAAATTTAACTGTCAGTTAAAGTAACAAGGATGTTAAATCGGACCGCGCGCTGTTTCAAGTGCCTTTATGCAAAAGTAACAGTTACTAGTGTGGCCAGTCTAAAAAGCAGAATATTCCTCGAAATTACGTGGAAAAACGCACGGCATTATTTTTTGGTACGGCCACACCGAAGATTAAATATGATCTCTGGTTAAGTGACTGTCAAATAGTGTCAAAATACAGAAGTTTGTTGTGCATCATTATAACCTTTTCCGACTTCTTGTTTGTTATTGTGTTCGAATTTTTTATTTCAGAATTTAATTTTTACTTACATGATGAAGATCGATTTATAGTTTTAGGAATAATTTCTTGAGAGTATTGGAGGGGCTAGTTTCCTTTGATTAATAATTCCAACCAAACTTTGTAAAAAAAGTTATATATTTATTACATAGTTTCTTTTCAATTATAATATGTATATTGAAACATTATATATAGGGTTTAATATAATAATAAGTTTTATACCAAAGTTTATGAAAATCCGTCACAAGCTTTTGCAAGCTCTTTCGACATGCGATACCGTGCCAAAAATTCGGAATCATCCCAAATGACCATATTATTAACACGGGGTCGAAATGTTTTTGGCTTTCACTGTAAAACATTTTGCATGACGAATTCATCTTCACTACTGTCATCTTCGATAATATTAATCATGATTAATAATCGTTTCGTAACAACACTCAACAGAAGAACCTTACGTATAGAACTGTCAAATATGTCAAAATGGCGGAGTAACTCGAGAATCGCCAATAACTCGCGAGTAACTCTCGGATTTCGGGAAGTTAAAACAAAAGTTAAAAGTGACGTAAAACCAGGAGTTAAATTGATTGAAAAACGCATTTTGGTGAAATTTAACTTTAGCATTTACTTTTACTCTTACTTTTACTATAGCTAGCGTTGAAACAGACGGCCCTAGGTCTTCAAAAAATGGCAGTTACAACCGCTGCAAGGTATTCGTATTCTTAACCACTCGAGCGATAGGTGTTTTATTTTCGATTTGGCCATTCGATTTAATTTATATAATCCTCAGAATATTACTATGGAAAGATATCAACACTGCTCACTAGGGCGGAGTGATTTTTTTTAATTTTTAGAATATCAATTTAAAGTTTAATGAATGACCCTATACTATACAAGAAAAATTACAAAATTTTATTGAACTGCGGTGACATTTTCAGGTGGAGCGGTTAACCTTACATTTACAGAAAACATTTTTTTGTATGTTACTAGAGCTGTATGAGGTCATAGCGCAATTCATGTAACTTTTATTATTATTATTTATGGTGGCACGTTTTAAACTATTGTTTCTAGCTCTTGCAACATAGGGATTTTAAAATTCTAAAAATAAATAAATTCACTCCGGCCTACTGCGGTTTAAAGCCAATGAATCCACCTAGACCGTTTACCCAACATTTTTGGTTTTAGAGATTTGACACATCATTGCAAGCGATCGCATATTTGCAAACTTGCCATTATACGCCAAAAATCGTTCGAGTGATAAAGGAAAAACACCGGTGAAAAAAATACATATCGTCGTTCGGCATCCAATATCGTAAATGTGACATTTGAACCTTCTCTTTATGGCTGTAGCATATGTGATCCATCAGCGGCTATTCCAGTACGCGGATGTGGCATATAAGTGATCCATGATGTTTCACAAAAACACATATATTTTGTCAAAACGTGCCGTGTGGTGAGATAGATTGAGCTGAAACGGCCAGAGCTGTAAGAACAAAATGTAATACTGCTTCCAAGAATAAGACTGTATTTTATGTGTCGAGGTTTTTACACTTTCCTGAATAATATGTTAGATGTCATATTTGTGGTATTGCATGCCGAACGACGATATTTCGATTAGTATCAAGTGAATCGGACTCCTGACTCGAAGTCCTTGCAAGAGTCAAAATAATAGGTGAGTATATATGAATGTGAATGGAGTGTGTGCCAGGATATAGGAGTGTAGCATTAAAATTATCTGTCTAAAGAGTTACTTCATTTTTTTGGAATCTACTGTTATAGCGGTAGAGCTCACACCAGGTTACACAATATTCAAAAATTATGTGTAGATACAATTTTAAAGATAATTTACCTTCAATGGAAATAATACAAAATCAAAAGTTTAGATGTCATTTTTGAAAGAGAAAAATAAAACATTAATAATTTTTTTTGTCTCACTCCAGAAACAGATGTTTTTACCTTCTTCTGATTTATGAGATTTGATTTACAACAGCCAGAACAGCTGACAATAAATTGATAGAAAACAATGGACTGAATCTATTATTATCATATATTGTCTATATAAGTTCAATATTGAATAATATATATAAAACCACATTGATTGGTGCTTTCAAATATTGAAATTGACCAATAGACTGCTTGTACTCGATTAAAGTCGAAACATTATGTAATTTATGCAATGACCAACCCTACCTAGAAGGTTGCTTCTAGGTAGAGTTATATTATTAGAGTTATTCATATGGCGATATAAATCTGAAAATGAACCAAATAGAAAATTTTGGTATTCGAAAACATTTTATCGAAGCATTGCTTTTTACCTATACACATTTAGCAAATTTGTTTCCAGGCATAAGTCCTATCAACAGAATGAGATTTTTTTAAACAATAATTTTTCACAATTTACACATTTCGAAATATTTTAGACCCGGACTACCGGGGATAAATCATAGATCGTTTCGAGTCAGTGTTTAAAAAACTAATACTCGACAAATTTCTTCGAAGCAAACAGAAGTCGTTAATTGTACGGCGAATATTGCAGATATATTGGTTTGTGATGCGTGAATATATCAAGTTACAACAGTAATTTTATCACAAACTTTATGCTCAATGCTTTGATGCGTGCCTTTCTGGCCAATAGGAAGGCGAACCAAATGAACATCCATGACCAAATCATGCGATTTAGAGTTGAAGCAAAGCGTGCTGGTCTTTCGAAGCGAGACAACAGAATTCGATAGTGAGCTGAGTTATGAAATTACACATAGGAGGGACACATTTTTATTCCAAATTTGTATGACACGCCACATCTAGTAGTTGATATATCGATGTATGTATAAATTAATGCTAGTGAACATTGCAATTAAAAATACAAAGGGGCACATTATAAGCAAGAAGAAAAATTACTATTAGATATAATTTGATAAATTACATTCAAAGGTAGGAAGAGTAATAAAAATATGTGAAACTGCTTTAATTTGTTATGGGCACCGGTACATAGGCAGTGAACGCAAGCAGAGAGATTAGCAAGGAATATGATGGATATCCGTTTAGCATGACTGGAGCCAGCTATAGGGGTGACGTTTGCCGCCAATAATGAAATTAAGAAGAGGCTAAAATCCCAACACTGTAAGGATCGAAATGAATCACCTGGAATGCGAAAATGCACTTGCTCACAACTAGATAACCAGCATGCCTTTTCTCTACAGGGGTAGGAGGAGGATATAATTGTATGCAACTATGTCCTGGCACAACACCCTTGCTTCCTCCACACACATAAGTACCTGTATTATTCTGACTCAAATGTTTGACAAAGCAGGTCAGTATGTCAATATGGAAAGGAGCCCACTGAGGGAGATAGTAGAATTACTTGCAGGACATTGCCACTTCAGGAGAAAGCAGCTGTTGGGATTGGAATGCATGAATAAGTACAAGATTATCTTGATACATATAAATGTTCTGCCTTGATGGGAAGGCCGAGATGTCCGGGAGGCCATGATACATTGTCACACCAAATAATAACCCTCAATGTAAAAGCTGGTTGCCGAGATGTAACAATAATAAAAATAAATGATTTTCTTACATGTATTCTATAGTTCCACAGAAGGTGTGTGTAACTATCCCGGCTTGGATGTGTTCCTTGCACAGACCGAAGTCTGTAAGTTTGACGTGTCCTTGAGCATCGAGTAGGACGTTCTCCGGCTTCAGATCTCGGTATATAATGCCCAGACTGTGTAACTTACATGTATTCTATAGTTCCACAGAAGGTGTGTGTAACTATCCCGGCTTGGATGTGTTCCTTGCACAGACCGAAGTCTGTAAGTTTGACGTGTCCTTGAGCATCGAGTAGGACGTTCTCCGGCTTCAGATCTCGGTATATAATGCCCAGACTGTGTAACTTACATGTATTCTATAGTTCCACAGAAGGTGTGTGTAACTATCCCGGCTTGGATGTGTTCCTTACACAGACAGAAGTCTGTAAGTTTGACCTGTCCTTGAGCATCGAGTAGGACGTTCTCCGGCTTCAGATCTCGGTATATAATGCCCAGACTGTGTAACTTACATGTATTCTATAGTTCCACAGAAGGTGTGTGTAACTATCCCGGCTTGGATGTGTTCCTTGCACAGACCGAAGTCTGTAAGTTTGACGTGTCCTTGAGCATCGAGTAGGACGTTCTCCGGCTTCAGATCTCGGTATATAATGCCCAGACTGTGTAACTTACATGTATTCTATAGTTCCACAGAAGGTGTGTGTAACTATCCCGGCTTGGATGTGTTCCTTACACAGACAGAAGTCTGTAAGTTTGACCTGTCCTTGAGCATCGAGTAGGACGTTCTCCGGCTTCAGATCTCGGTATATAATGCCCAGACTGTGTAACTTACATGTATTCTATAGTTCCACAGAAGGTGTGTGTAACTATCCCGGCTTGGATGTGTTCCTTGCACAGACCGAAGTCTGTAAGTTTGACGTGTCCTTGAGCATCGAGTAGGACGTTCTCCGGCTTCAGATCTCGGTATATAATGCCCAGACTGTGTAACTTACATGTATTCTATAGTTCCACAGAAGGTGTGTGTAACTATCCCGGCTTGGATGTGTTCCTTACACAGACCGAAGTCTGTAAGTTTGACCTGTCCTTGAGCATCGAGTAGGACGTTCTCCGGCTTCAGATCTCGGTATATAATGCCCAGACTGTGTAACTTACATGTATTCTATAGTTCCACAGAAGGTGTGTGTAACTATCCCGGCTTGGATGTGTTCCTTGCACAGACCGAAGTCTGTAAGTTTGACGTGTCCTTGAGCATCGAGTAGGACGTTCTCCGGCTTCAGATCTCGGTATATAATGCCCAGACTGTGTAACTTACATGTATTCTATAGTTCCACAGAAGGTGTGTGTAACTATCCCGGCTTGGATGTGTTCCTTGCACAGACCGAAGTCTGTAAGTTTGACGTGTCCTTGAGCATCGAGTAGGACGTTCTCCGGCTTCAGATCTCGGTATATAATGCCCAGACTGTGTAACTTACATGTATTCTATAGTTCCACAGAAGGTGTGTGTAACTATCCCGGCTTGGATGTGTTCCTTACACAGACAGAAGTCTGTAAGTTTGACCTGTCCTTGAGCATCGAGTAGGACGTTCTCCGGCTTCAGATCTCGGTATATAATGCCCAGACTGTGTAACTTACATGTATTCTATAGTTCCACAGAAGGTGTGTGTAACTATCCCGGCTTGGATGTGTTCCTTGCACAGACCGAAGTCTGTAAGTTTGACGTGTCCTTGAGCATCGAGTAGGACGTTCTCCGGCTTCAGATCTCGGTATATAATGCCCAGACTGTGTAACTTACATGTATTCTATAGTTCCACAGAAGGTGTGTGTAACTATCCCGGCTTGGATGTGTTCCTTACACAGACCGAAGTCTGTAAGTTTGACCTGTCCTTGAGCATCGAGTAGGACGTTCTCCGGCTTCAGATCTCGGTATATAATGCCCAGACTGTGTAACTTACATGTATTCTATAGTTCCACAGAAGGTGTGTGTAACTATCCCGGCTTGGATGTGTTCCTTGCACAGACCGAAGTCTGTAAGTTTGACGTGTCCTTGAGCATCGAGTAGGACGTTCTCCGGCTTCAGATCTCGGTATATAATGCCCAGACTGTGTAACTTACATGTATTCTATAGTTCCACAGAAGGTGTGTGTAACTATCCCGGCTTGGATGTGTTCCTTGCACAGACCGAAGTCTGTAAGTTTGACGTGTCCTTGAGCATCGAGTAGGACGTTCTCCGGCTTCAGGTCTCGGTATATAATGCCCAGACTGTGTAAATGCTCTAGAGCGAGGATTATTTCTGATAAATAAAAGCTGAAAACAAATAATTAATAAATATAAATAAAATAAATAGTGTGTGTTGAAAAAATGTTAAAATAAACCAAAACTTTTAATTGAAGTATTTCTTGACTATAACTTGATGGTTTTTGTAGGTAAATAGTATAGGCATTTGACTTTGAGTTGGGAGATTGCAGGTTCCATTCGTGTCGGGGAAAATATATTGAACCTATATATAAAATTGGCGCTGCTAGTCTGGATGGTGATTGACTTTGACAAACTTTGTTTACAGATGGTTTACAATAAATTGTTCTAAAGAACATTGTTTAATAATTATTTAACATACCAAGTAGTATCTTCCAAGAATATTCCTTCTCGTTCTAAATGCATGAATAGTTCCCCGCCGCTTAAATACTCTAATATAAGGTAAAGCTTTCCACCTGTTTGAAAAGCGTAAACCAGTTCCACTATAAAGGGGTGCTGAAATTACAATTACAAAAAAATCAGTGAATCATCAAATAATATAGGATATAATTAAAATAAAATATTATAAATATTACAACACATTACGAATCTATTATTAAAATAAATGTATTAAGGCACCAGCTTATTTTATCACTATCAGATAATATCTTTAAAATTTTCGTAATTTATCTCACCATTATTGATAAGAATTACACAGTGAAGTATACATTATTGAATTCAGCAACAAATGCCTACTAAATAACAATCAGCACGAACCTTGACAGCTTCTAAGATATTTCTTTCTGCTCTGGTGTGAGCTGTATCCTTTTGGTTCCTTACAATGGAAGCCTTCCGTAAAACTTTCATGGCAAAGTGAGCTCCAGCATCTGCCCCTGTAGTTTTTTTCACTTGGAAAACTTTTCCATAACCTCCCTTTCCAAGAACTTTTCTCAGTTCAAAATCTGAGGGCCCCAAACAGTTCCTCCCAGGGTTCACATTATCTTCACATAGCTGAATAGTCTCCGAACCCTCAACCCTAGACGGGAAAATTACCACGATTATACATGAAACATTTATAATGAAATGCGCCCGATATGACAACATATAAAAAAATCATAACTACTTACTCAAGAATAGAATTTACGTGTAACTCTGGTTCGTAGTCGACCTAGAAAAATACAATCAGGTTAAATATATTAGATCGCAGAAATAGAAACTTGTAAAATCACACACAGCATTTTAAAATAGATTATCAATTCCATATGACATGACCAAAACAATATCAAGGTGATCTTTGCAAAAACTACAAATACGAATATTTTTGACGTTTTCATTGGCCCGTCGTTAAATGTGGTTTATTTTTGAGGCTTTATATTTATATTGCAAATTATATACGTTTTAGTACCTCATCAACTTCGATCACATCATCGTCTTCTGAATCATCTAGGGTCACTGTGTCGACATCGTGAAGTTCCAAATCGAAAACACCTGCCATAGCTGCTGATGTCATGTAGGGATAAATCCTTACATTTGACTATTTGTATTTTGTTAAACACTTGTTATTGTCTCTTTAAATGTTATAACCGAAACGAAACTTTCAAAATATCCAAATATCTACCACAAGACAGAAGACAGGTGGGCTTGTGATGGTTATGAATTGAGCTTGCAATAAAATCTGAGAAGCATGGATATAAAGTTTTGCCAACATACGAAAAATAAAACTTTATTTTTAAGCTCAAAATTAAGGCTGTTGTATAGCTGATGTTTCCTGCCTACCAATAAAGGTGCATGGGTAGGGTAAGCGCGCTAGCAGACTGAACCTAAATGTTCCGGGCCGGTTATTTCAACGAGATCCAACACACCGTACCGGCTGTCGGACGGTTTTCATCATAGCTTATCATGTTTTGTGCGTTCGCGCCTAAATTCTAACACATGCGATGGAAAATTGAGTTTTATTATTAACAGAAATAAAGAAAAAAACTAAGTGCTTCAGAATGTTGATCCCTCCCGATGAGAGGCAAGCTGCCAAATAAATTAATGTAACGAAGGAGATATCTAAGGATATATAGGAGATAATTATATTATACAGGAGATAATTATAAATTCGCGTTGATAAAATTAATTGTTTATTTTTTAATGCAATAGTGATTCTTATGTTACCTTTAAGATTAATAAAAATTATTTTAATGTGTGTTTTAACAAGCATTATAAAAGAATTGTCTGAATAATGTGAATATTATAAAAGAAATGCCAACATTTTTGCAACTTCAGTGAAAAATTATTATAACTTATGACATTAATATATATTGTCATCAGTCGCTGATTCTGAAAACATAAGTTCTAACTCTAATGCGAGCTCTACACTCGCGCGCGAAGTCGCGTCGTGAATTCACTCCGTGAATATACGCCGCGATCCGCGCTTGAACTGTGTCCATCCACACTCGCAAAGTTTCAGTCTTGTTCGCCGCAAACCCTTTGTCGCGGGCCAAAAAACCGACAAAAAGCGGGGAATGGCGCGAAGCGCGAATGCGAAGATTGCGAAGGCGTGAACAAGATCCACACTCGTGTTTCGCGGCCTTCGCGGCCGTTCGCGCCGCGAGTGTAGAGCGCGCTTAAACTAAACCATCCGCCATAAATAAACCACTCCATCCGCTGTCCATCTCTAAACTAAACCATAGATAGCGTGATTCGTAGAAGCGGCGTGATCCGTGATTATGAAAAATAATGGTGGAAAATAATATTATTAGCGGGAAATCGTAGCTGTCAATTTTATTACACATTCGAAATTTTTGCTGAGATTTGTAATTTAAGTTTTGTTATTAACGTATAAATAGTTTGCTGTTTATTTGTCATAAAATAGAGAATAATGCAACTAGAAAATCATTGACAGTTAAATCTAGCAATTTTTCCTGCCATAGTGCGCCATATGTGAATACTGTGGATACATGTTTCGGTGAAAATAATTACCAAAATATCAATATAAATAATCATGACTGACGTTGCCTGTAAATTATTGAGAACCAAAGAATCAGTATTGCGATTCAAAAACGGGTCACCAAAGTTAAAAGATGTTCTAAGAAAGGTAAAGTTTATGTTTATTCAAATATTATAAATATCCTAACCACAACAATAAACCGAATTTCTTATCGCCGCCATTAGTTTTTGTGTTGGATAATAATTCAACATTGAATTGCATTATGATTGTAATCGATATTACAGGAATCCGAGACTGAATAATTGGAAGATTTCTTCAATTTATATTTGTGTTTCATGCTAATAATTATTGCTTATAATAATTTGTTAAGATTTTAAAATTTCATATTTTGATTTTATTCCATTGATCCCTTTTCGTCTTATGTCGACCCTGGAATCTAAGTTCAACAATTATTTCTTTACAGAAATGCAAGGAAAGGCTGCAAAAAAACAGGGAGGATTTCGTAGACAAACTTAGAAACATTTCGGAAGATGTGGATGTTTTCAATACCCTAACTAATATGATAAAAGAAGATTTAAAATCTATCTACTCGCCGGATGTCACAAAAGTACTAAAACATATTCCCCTTATCCCGGAAAATATAACTGACACAGAAGAGGAATCAGTAGATGAAGAATTAGAATGGTAAGGAACAGTTTAAAAATATATTGATTGATAGACGGGATTAGGTTAGTACTGTACAGGTCAGTTCCCATTCAGAGGCCAATGGTAGATTAGTTCTGCATCTTCAACATCTGCAACAATGATAGGGATCTGTGCCTCACGCTTTTCTATAATTAATTATAACACTTTTCCTGTAGACAGAGAGTACGGACCTCAAAACAACTCTGTCTTGGCACATACTCCTTGCTTCACTCACATTCATACATAGTCTTATACATACACCCTTCTGTTATTAAAACTCTAGTATTTTATTTATTTACTTAGTGCAGGATATAAATTTGTAAATAAAAACATAAATACTATGTATTTGGTTCACTTGATCGTGCCATATCTTTCTAGAGTGTTCCCGACTTCTTCTACTATTTGCATTTCCGTCATATATTCTCCTTTCACTCATTTCTCATTTCCCTTTCTTAATTTCACTTATTACACTTACATCAACCTTGCATTCTTTGCAAATCTCCACATTTCTCACACAATCATGCATGGTTTTACCACACATACGCCTCTGAGATCTCATTTCTACAGCATTCTGTCTGCTTTCCTCTGCGAGTTCCATGCATCCCTGCCATACATCAGGGTAGGTACCAGCAATCCATTGTGAACTGCTAGTTTCGCTTCTTTGAAAAAATTTTTGTTGGTGTCAACCGCATTCAGTCCTCCTTTAACGAAGTTTCCTATATTTACCCTTCTTTCAACATCAGTCTTTCCGTCTCTTATAAACATACTTCATTAGCCATTATTTATAATCCAATTTTTCCATCTGATGCTATTATGCTATTATTTCCCAGAATTCCTGAAAAAAGCTTGTGGATTTATCATTTATTTTTAGAACCTATTTAATTTGCACCTTCTCCACCATTCAATTCAATTCAAGATACGTCAAACTTTCAAGTCATTAGAAATTGAAAGGATATTTTATTTGTAACCTAAAGTTGAATCATTGGAATTCCAGGCCTACGAATGTATGAATAATAGGTTCTGCATAATGACCCAACCTTTCTGAGGTCAGGTATGTAAGTTGGACCCTTTTTTAATTAGTTCTGGGAATGTCAAACATAACCACCGTGTAGAAAGTGCCAGTTATAAACTATGGGTTAGTGATTTTTGGAATATCAATTAGGCAAAATATAACTGGTGAGTAATGTAATGGTCGAATGGGTAGGCAACATAATCTATAAGACGAGTGTCACTATTGGTAGATTATTGATTCATTCTACATTCAATTGGTGGTAATGGTAGAATGGGTATCCATAAAAAAATGTTTTTATTGGTACAGTACCAATGATAAATTATCAGCTTAATATTAACTGCATTGATCCCCGGTGCACCGGTGCGCGTGCGTAAAACTCGAAAGACACGATTGGAAGACCTGTTCACAGTTGATTTTGACTTCATGAGAATGGGTCGTTACTTCGACTCGTTTTTGTGTAAGGTTGCTCGTATGTGGAACGAGCTACCGGCATTTGTTTTCCTCCTTCATATAATCCGGGACTCTTCAAGACCCGCATCAATAAAACCCTTCATACATCCCCTACCTTAACCTGCCTCACAACATACAGTACACTGTACAGACAGAGGTGTTCTTCACCTACTACGAAATTTAACGTGAATATGAATGTCTAAAGTACTTTTCACTCACAGAAACTAAGGATAATTTTATAATAGAGCATGGAAGTAAAAAAAAATACTCTAATATAACCTCTATCACCTTTTTTTTTACAATAACTCCACACAGGAGGCCCCGAGGAAAATAATTTCCCTCGGGGTTTATGTCATCTTTGGGAATGCTGTGCGGTGGGTAGTATTAAGGATGGGGAAGAGGGAAGTCCTGTGAAGGAAAAAGGTTTGAGGGGTGGGTAGAAATCTGGAGGTCAGTATATCCAGGAGTGACAGATGTATGACTCCATTCCTCCCACTGTATTGCAAGGTGACGTGTTGAGAGAGACCGGCTTCTCCCGATCTGGCCCGCCATGCACTTGGTGGGCAAATACATCCGCTGACAAGACCTTTACACTTCTGCTACGTCACCAAACCTCGCGAATCAGTAGGGGTGACCTATGGCAGAGGTGTTGGTTATCCAATGAATGGTTTCCGGGGCAGCAGTACCCATACCCAAATCGAATTTGTCTATTATTTATATATATTTTTTTTTTCTTTTTTTTTTTTAAAAAGAAAGAACAAACATTCCCGAGTTACGAATAACCTGACAATATTTGAAAATCTCCTACTACCACCCACAGTAAGCTGAAAATGTTGCTTGTGTTGTGATGGAGGACTTAGCCAGCCGAGGAATTGAAGACACTACGCCCGAGTGGGACCCAAGCGCGATGTCAACTCGGCCACCGACCGGTCTGTATTGGAAGTGTATAGTGTAATTCTAGCCGAACCCGATGAAAACGGGTTGCTAAAGAGTGACCGTTGCTGTCGAATCTGCTGTCATAACAGGGAGACGTTTGTGAGTAATGCGTTTAATATCTGATAATGGGTATTATATATTTTTAGGTTGATGAACAAATACAACAACATATTTGATGACGATGACCGCCTTGCCGGAATGCTCGATGATTTGAATGAGGTGATTTGTCCTATTTGCCAGAAGAGCACTTTGGAATTGAAAATAGCTGTCATTCAAACAGTTGCCATCTGCAAATGTGGCCTTTTGGTTCCCACAGCAATGGACCTTTATCAAATCAAAGAAAACATCATGTCTTGTCTTGATGAACATAACAGTGCTTGTAATGTTAATCCACAATTTGGTGTTGTTAATGAAGATGGTGAAAACCATGTGTATTTAATGTGCTATTCATGCTCCAGCTTTCATATGCTGTTGTAATTCTAATTTGTTTTTAATTTAGTGATATCAAAGGGTAATTCCACATAATAATTTGTTTGTTCATCACTCTTGTTAACAAAGCTGTTTGTGTGATTGTTACTAAAAATTATTTGTTTCTTAGGAGTCTTAATCCTTCGTTTCTCTGATAATGCCATTGAAATCATTGATGGATAACTATTATTATTTCTGTTAATTATTATATTTCTCTTTGCCTGGACTGGGTCCAGATCACAGAATGTGTACATGTCTTGATATAACATTGGCACTCTTGTATTGATTGCATTCACTATTTAAATTTACTTAATCTTGCTGACGGGTGTCGCCGACAATTATTATTCAAATTTTAATACACACAGTACCTATTACTTTATTTAGTTTTTCTGTGAATCTCTTTTATTTTACATTGAATGTCTCATGACTTCCTATTATAATAACAATTAGGATAGGCAATCAAACTAATGTGTGATTAAAAAAATAAAATAATCTGTTGTGTACCTTATAATGTGATAACTTGTTTATGTTGATGATTATGAAAATAAAGATACCATAAGAATATATTTATTACTGAGAATTATTATTGAAAAGACCAGGACATAAGGTCCGCAGTACCAAATTAAATTATTTGTCATTTTGGACCCAAGTGATATTAGGGTCGATTTCTTGGTAATTTAGTTTTAACATTGTTTTGTACCGAAAGCTCCTTTTTTCTCTCTAATTCTCATATAACAGTTAGTTCATTTCCAAAATCCTTCTTACGCATTGCTGTTTTGCTTCCATAATCCGATATTGCCTAATTATATCCTAAATTTGTCTTATTTCCAAAGATATTAGAAGAACGAGATATGCTACGTTGGCCGCCGGACCGTAGCCGGAGTACTACCTAATTAGGGTACTTTGAACGGTATCGGGACGTGTACGCACAGAAATCTGTTGTATGTATTAGTGCGGATACCTTAGCGCAAGCGAAGGTGTGCAGTAGTATTGGTGAACCAAACCGGCGACACTCGGCAAAACAATTCCACTCAGTACGAACTGCGCATAGCACATCTCGTTCTTCTAATATCTTTGCTTATTTCATATAAAATATGCTATGAGCTACAGAACCAGTTCCAGAATTATAGTACATTTCATTTTATCTCAAAATAATTACATTTTACCAAAAAGTCCTAAAAATCGTAATTTTCGTAATTTTCTCGAAAACATTAATTTGCCATAACATTAGTATTTTGAGATGTCGGTCTGGTAATGTTAAAATTATTTTTATTGCCTTTTTATTTTATTTAATTTTCCTTTTTGTAAATCGAGATGTAGAAGGCTCTTCATACTTTTGCTCATCGTCTACAACAGTCCTCTCTACTTTACACACTGCGATGAGAGCATCAGCCTTCCAAGATGATTCAAATGGGCTTCATGTTTATCTGTTTCATTTTCGTCATCATTCAGGACAATTATATGTGAATTGCATATATAATTGTCTTCTCCTTATGTATATTTGTATACCTATATACCTACACTTATATGTAACAGTAGGCGCCAAATATAAAAAAATAAGTATTTCTTAAAAGAACTTGCATACGCTTGCGCCTAGATAAGTGGCTAAATCCAACCGTCTAGATATCTGAAAATGTAAGTTTGTAGGATTGCAGAATGTACATTGTGCATAGCGTCTAAAAAATTGGACGCTCAACTTTAACCTGTTGAAGGCCAGAGCATAAAACAGAAAAATATTTTTTCAGCCTTCAGAGAGAAATTTTCATAAAAATCAAAAGTGGAATCAAATTGTATGGGCTAGTATCTAAAGTATTACTAACCCATACAATGCTGATTTTGTTTTTCATACATTTTTCGAAGCATTAAGGTTAAAATCGCATTGCAAATTATTCTAACAAGGATAATATTAGAATAATAATAATAATAATAATACTTGGATAACTTGTATAGCGCCGTTTTTGTGCAAAAACACCTCAAGGGCGCTGTACAAACTGATAATACATTTGTACAGTGGTCTATGTTATTACTTAACTATTTATGGAAGAAATATACAGTTCAATACTTACCTGATAGGTCACTTGAGATTAACACTTAATTAACATTATCTAATTGTTTATTGGCGAAATTTAGATACAGGATTTAGGACTTAATTGAAAAATTGAATATAACTGGACTTTCTCTTAGGATTGGTATATTTAATTTAAGGATACGACAGCTTAAAAAGGTAAGTTTTTAATTTAGACCTGAATTCTGTTGGACTTGTTATGGATCTTAGTTCCGGAGGGAGTTTATTCCAAGCCTTCGGCCCAGATACTCCGAAAGCGCGATCACCAAACTTAGTATTTGGCTTGCGCATAGGTTCTATCAGTCTGCCTACAGCTGCTGATGTTGCTGATCTAAGCGTTGACTGCCTCAGACCAGTGTTTTCCGGGAAGCATAGTTCAGAGATGTAGGGTGGGGCCATTTCATTGATGGATTTAAACACCATCCAGCACAGTTTGTACTGGATTCTTTCAGGGCACTTGAGCCAGTGAAGGTTACGAAGGTGTTCTGAAATGTGCAAATATTTTGAAACCCCGGTTATGAGCCGTGCTGCTGCATTAAACACTGATTGAAGTTTGTCAATTTGATATTTTGGAAGGCTGGCATAAATGCCGTTGCAGTAATCGAGACGTGAGACTACGTAAGAGTTGATAAGTAGTTTTGTTGCTTCTGAAGGAAGGTTTCTTCGGACAGACTTGAGTTGTCTTAGGTGAAAAAAACCGGTGCTTACAGTCCTATTTATTTGACTTTTAAACGAAAAGTCTGAATCTAAATTGACACTGAGAAGTTTGACTGTTGTTTTTGGGATGATATCGCTGCCGGAAATAGCAATAGGTGAATTGTCTATGAAATGTTGACGTTTGTTTGTGGCTACCCAGAGAAACTCAGTCTTAGATGGATTGAGCTTCAGCTTGTTTGAAGACATCCAACGAGTTATTGCTTCTAGACATTCAGTTATACGGATTTTGAGACTATTGATATCATTTGGAGCGCAGTAAAAATAAACTTGCTGATCGTCAGCGTAGCAGTGAGACAAGAGATCAAATGACTCGATTATTTTGGCGACATCATTTGTAAAAAGGATGAAGAGAAGTGGACCCAAAACGGATCCCTGGGGTACCCCTGAAGATAGTGTTGCGAAGTTGGACAATTTATTTCCAACCCTCACGGCTTGTAAGCGATTGGATAAATAAGATACCAGCCAATTTTTTATGTCGGAATTCAAACCAAATGTTTCCTCTAATCTCCTAATGAGGAATTCATGATCAATCGTGTCAAACGCTGCACTCATGTCTAGGAGTGAGATAAGTGATAACTTACCTGACTCTACGGCCAGAGTTATGTCTGATAGCATACGAAGTAGTCCGGTTTCAGTTGAGTGGAACTTTCTGTACGCAGATTGACGTTTTGCGAATAATTTATTTGAATTCAAGTGACTGGTTATTTGTGCGGCAGCAATTTTCTCCAGGATTTTTGAAATAAATGGTAAGTTTGAAACGGGCCGATAATTACCTAAGTTATCGGGGTCTAGTTTTGAATTTTTCAGGATTGGTGTAACTACAGCTGACTTGAGTGGTTCAGGAAAGTCACCCGTGCTAAGTGATTTATTAAAAACGTGAACTAGGAATGGAGCTAAAACAGTAGAACATTGTTTTAATAACCATGTCGGTATGGGATCAAGACTGCACTGTTTATTAGGCGAGCTTGAAATAATTTTTATTACTTCTTCCAGCGTTGTGGGTTTGAAGGAAGACAAAATTCCTTTAGAATTTAAAGTGAATATTGGCGGAGGGGCGTGAGATGCGGAAGCACGAATGGATTCAATTTTTTCCCGAAAAAAACTTGAGAAAGCTTCCGGGGTAATATCTATTTTCGTTGGAACAGTGACTTCGGAAATTACTGTCTTTATTGAGTTCCAAAGACGTCGCGGGTCGGTTCGCTCAGAGTTAATCTTTTCTTTCCAATAGTCTGATCTTTTGGAATTAATTTTACACGTATACTGTTTTTGAGAAAGGATCCACTCGTCTCTTGTAGTTACAGAAGAGTTTTTCCTATAGGTCCTCTCTAATTTCCGCATAAGTCTCTTCTGGTTTCGACATTCATCGTCAAACCAGCCGTCAGACTTTCGAACTTTCCGTGTTTTTGATGATGTCGGGGCATATTTATCTAACAGACATGAAAGTGTTTTATTATATGTCTTGACAAGTTCGGTAGGGGTCTTTGTTTCCCAAACATTGGGTGTACATAAGAGAGAGGTCTGTAACTCTTCCAGAAAATCGCTAAAGCAAAATTTACGCCATTCCCTTGATACAATTGTTTTATATGGTACTTTAGGCGGTTTAAAATCAATATCAGTGCAAACGAGCCGATGGTCTGACAGTCCTATATCACGAATATCTGCTGAAAGCGGTGGATCACTGTTCTTTGAAATTAGTACATCTAATGTACCACCAGCATCATGAGTTGGGACGTCGACCCATTGGCATCCAAAGCTGGCTAATAGATCTAAGAATTTAACAGTGTTTGGTGATGTCACGCGCTCGAGACGAATATTAATGTCGCCTGTAATAATGAGTGTGTCGGAGAGTCCGACTGAAACTTCCAAAAACTGTGAAAACTCATTATAAAATTCGACTGAGATTTGTTTCGATCCGGGCCTATAAAGGGTGCACAACATGAACGACGTTCCTGAAGAAGAAACCCTGCATCCAATATACTCAAACGTGTTAAATGTACCGAGAGCTACTTTGTTTAGCCGTAATCCTGGTCGGGCTATTATCGCGACACCCCCGTGATTCACGTGTGAGATATTGTTTGATGGTAGGTCCCTACTAGGTCGGGCTTCTTCAAGAACCACATACCCTAAAGCTCGGAGTCTCTTAATTGAGTACGAATCACTGTTCTCGTGCCAAGTTTCTGTGACAGTAAGGATATGGAGTTTTTGGTCTTTGAAAATATCGTCCACCACCTCTAGTTTGTTGTTAAGGGATCGAGCATTCCAGGAACCAATCGCAAGCTGTCTGCTCCTATAGTTGGCATGTCGTTCTAATCTAATTTCATTTAAGTTGCTGTGGAATTTATCAGAATCGCGGAGGGCTTTAGACGGTAGGTAATTCTGTTTGTCGATCGGTTCGACTACTTGAACATCCTGTACTGACGGAGACTTATTGTTATTTTCATTACCATTGTTATTATTAATAATTTTTGGAACGTATTGTTCCTCCCTGCAAAAATATTTTGTTTTTTGTCCACCGCGACACCCCCTGTATCTAAATTTCACATTCGGATCACGGACTGGATTGTATATGGTTTCTTTTGCAGTCACTGAAGGGTTCAACACACTATCACTTTTAAAACTTAGGAGTGTAGCCCGATCACTTACAGTAGGAGTGTTTTCGGCCTGTGCTGCATTTTTTTTTTTGCAGTGTATGTTTTTTATGATAGCGTCCAGCACGGCAACCACGAAATCTAATTTTACAAGTAGTATAATTATCACGTCCAAGGTCATATAATGATATTTTTGCGGCTAATTTAGGGTCCAAAAAAACACTTTCACTTTTGAGATGTAGTTGTGTCGCCCTGTCGTATCGGATATTGTTTACAGTCACCATAGTTCAAAGAATACCCATTATAAATCACTTGACGCATTTACACTTGACACGGTTGCTCGCTTGTCTTTCTATTCTTTCGACCGATTTTACCGATGCTGCAGCGTTATTATGCACTTCTAGAAATGCTCGCATGTTCTCTGTAGACCACAGAGACTACCGGCAACCCACTGGTTAAATCGAAATATTTATATAGAATCACGTGTTGCAACTAACACGCGATGATAGGGACGCTATGTATGGATTAATATTTCAGGATGATAAAAAAACATTTTTTGGTTTCACCATGGTATGGAAAAAAATTCTAAAAAAAAATTGCTTCTTTTTGGTTTCTACTTTTCACACATTTTGAAGGTTCTCATTAATTTTTTTTTAATAATCTTTGGAAACTAAATCTGAATAGACTTTAAAATGATGAAAATCGACATCATGAAAAAATGTACGACCAAAACATTTTTGTGGCCTCGAATGTTGTAACTCTTATCCCGCTCCCTTCAGCTTCTTAACATACCTCAATGATTGGGGATGCCATAGTCCCATTTACTCCGGGAAATTGTGGCCTCGAATGTTGTAACTCTTATCCCGCTCCCTTCAGCCTCTTAACATACCTCAATAATTGGGGATGCCATAGTCCCATTGACTCTGGGAAATTGTGGCCTCGAATGTTGTAACTCTTATCCCGCTCCCTTCAGCCTCTTAACATACCTCAATGATTGGGGATGCCATAGTCCCATTTACTCCGGGAAATTGTGGCCTCGAATGTTGTAACTCTTATCCCGCTCCCTTCAGCCTCTTAACATACCTCAATGATTGGGGATGCCATAGTCCCATTTACTCCAGGAAATTGTGGCCTCGAATGTAGTAACTCTTATCCCGCTCCCTTCAGCCTCTTAACATACCTCAATGATTGGGGATGCCATAGTCCCATTGACTCTGGGAAATTGTGGCCTCGAATGTTGTAACTCTTATCCCGCTCCCTTCAGCCTCTTAACATACCTCAATGATTGGGGATGCCATAGTCCCATTTACTCCGGGAAATTGTGGCCTCGAATGTTGTAACTCTTATCCCGCTCCCTTCAGCCTCTTAACATACCTCAATGATTGGGGATGCCATAGTCCCATTTACTCCGGGAAATTGAGGCTAATGTGCTGTCTTCATTTATTTTAATAATAACTTCAAAAATCTAACAAACCTCGACAGTTTTAAAGGAATGTATTTAGGACAGGGATAATCCACTTCTGTGTGCAATACAGTGGTCTCAAAATATTGGAATATGTATTACTTTTAATAAAACGAATTCTTGTAATGAATATTTATTTCAACAATTTTTGTATAAAATCCAAGCCACAATTAAATATTAAAAATAAAAACCAATAATAAAAATTTACCCTTTCAATTTCGAAAACAAAAATAACTTAAATTTTGCAATGATCAAAAAAAAAACCTTATAAAATTTGTTTTAAAAATAACTTGAAACCTAAATAACGAAGTTATAACAAATAAATTGACAAACATTATGCACTTCTGTAGTGCTATTTTTCATAATAGACACCCAAAATTTAATTTCCTGAACTCTTATCCGTAAAATATGTTGATTTCTATAATACGATTTTTTTATTGTTTAAATGTGGATATAAATTGCAGTTACCAATGGCCATAATCGTTTGGATATCATATAATATTATCTATAATTTTAATTAAGACAACAATGATTGTACGTATGAGATTGCACTTAAAACAAAATGTGGCCTTTGTGCTAAAAGAAATACATATTGTTTAACAACTAATGATTACAGAATTAACAAATCCTACTCATAACTAAAAATACATACGTCAGTATGCATAAAAAATATATTAATATTTGTAGTGATCATTATATGAATCCTATAATTTCTATACCCGCTATATCCGATTTTTTGACAAAATGATCTGAGTATGACATCTTGTTCACATTTTTGCGAGCAACAAGAGCCTAAAATTGAGTTTCAAAACCCTCCTTATCGCGACCAAAAACCATGTTAAAACTGCGAGTGAGAAACCAAATCCGCTATATCATACAGAAAGTTACTATCAAAACCCGCTATATCGGATTCAACGAATCACAAGCAGTTATTTTGCCAAAATACAATATGGCCGCCGCTCTGACGCCACGCTCGTGTGTCAAAATGATCTACGCGTGAGTTTCTAAACCCGCCATGTCGGCTCAGTTGACTTTCAAAATCACGAAGTGAGTATCAAAATCCGCTATATCCATTTTATTTATCGAAATTACTTAATTATTGCTAGACATATATAGAAAAATAAATGCTTTTCGAAATTTTATTACTCCAATTCATTATATAAAAAATTGTAATGCATTTATTTATGTACGCTAGAGATGTGACAGTTTTTTGCGGTTTTCTCCAAATCAATGAAAGTTGATATAGCGGGTATAGAAATTACACGACTCATATTATCATGACTTCTTTTTCATCTTTCAAATCGCATTACTTAAAACTAATTATATGGCACAAGTAAAGATAAACAATTAACTATTAAGTTTTTCAGTGGTCAAACCTCGAACTACTTTAAATCAGTTATTGATGAACCTATCAATTCTGTGGAACAAATAATAACATAAAATTAAATAATAGATTCGGCTAAGAATTGCAATAGTGATATTGTTATAGTTAAAATGAAATTATTTACATAACCTAGAAATAAAGTATAATTTCTTAAAAAAATGGTACATTAAAAATTATATTCTGAGATCTAATTGGCTTTGAATGTGCCGTGAAAAGAAATAAAAAGTAAGCAGTTAGAGGGGCTCTACAAACAAATAAGGCAAATAATGCTGAGGGTTCACAAACTCAAATATTAGGAAAAATTGTAAGTTTTCTTTTGTAATAATTTTTTGGACACATTTGTAGAGAAACACATTTACTAACCTAAACTGCCAATCACACAAAGTGGTTCATACACAGAAACAATTTAAAGAAAAAGTACATATGTAATGCATTCTCGCAATAATGAGCACTTTGATTGTCACAATTATTAATTTGTAGTGTAATTTTAATTATTCCTTTCATCAGTGTGGCAGTAATATTATGCATGTGTATATACAAAAAACAAAATTATGATTTATAGCTGGAGATCTTTTCAACTAAGGAGTTTTCATGCCGGTGAATGAATAATAGCTGCCGGTTTAAAGAAAATTTGTACCACCACGAATTAACCGCTTTAAAATTAGAAATTTGTATTCATTATAAAAATAATTCTTGGACTTCTAAGAAGTCACATTACACATTATTTACATTTATCTTATTTTTAGGGATTGTACAAATATGTTAACGTAATTATGTATGTAGATTAATTTATACATTCGTCGTAATAATTATATAATAATTTTAATTTAGTACTTCAACTTTAATATACCATTTCTTTAATTTTTTATTAAAATATAATTGTTGCCAATAATGCTACATGAGGCACATTAGTAATAATAATAATAATTGGTAGCTCCCAATTTCTAATTTGAACTTTTTTGAGCTAATAATTTTCAGAGATATGGTCGATTGGACAAAAGTATGCGAAGTATAGTGACACAAACAATATTATAGTTTCACTAGCCTTCAGTCTGAAGCAAGCTCGCGTGGGAAACTCTTAACGGGTTAATGGCAGCCATCACATTTACTCATCTTAAAGGGCACAAGGGAAAATCTTGCATTGTCACTCGTCACAGACCGACCTGTCTTAGGTTAACTTATAATAAATTGCAAAAATGGTAATTAATGTATCACAATACATTCTTTTTTTTACCATGTTTTATATAACTATGATTCTTATAGGCATGTTTAGACTTAAAGGGATGTTTCCTTAATGTTTATTAACTAATTGCCCTTATCATATTTTGACCAAAGACCACCAGAGGTTTAAAATTTTATCCTTGTATTAGTATGAAATAGTGAAATTTATTCATAGCTCTCATAAATATCATTGTATCTCCCCTCTCTGTCATGGTGAGAAATATGATTAAACAGTTTTAGAAAGAAAAAACACCACACTTTATATTCAAATCTAGATGTTAACCACAGAAGAATTAAAATGTGAACCTTTATGAAACCAAAGTTTCCGACGCAATATTAGAAAAATTTATGATTTTTTTATTAATTACTTTTATATGAAACGACAAAAAAAGTGAGATGAAACTAACGTTTATGATACATTTAAAATGTGTGAGTTTTTCTTTTTTTCCATTATCAGTAACTTTAGTTCGAAAAAAAACGTAAGGTGAGCCATTTTTAAAACTTCTTTATATTTATAATTTGAATATTTCAAAAATTATATATTTATTTCGAATAATAAAATTTGAAAGCTTAACTTTCAAAAGCAGTTTTAAGTTTTCAGATACATTCAGAAATACTCCATTAATTTGGATTTTAATGCAAAGCTGAAATATTGTGACCTTCTGCCAGAGACCTGAGGGGTTAAGAAGGTAGTTGTAGTAAGTTTAGACATTCAGTAACAATGCACATAATTAGTCCCTTGTTACAAACCACAATATGTTCTTAGGCACATGGATGTCTATAAGGTACTCGCATACTCCTATACATAATGGTACACAATCCCACATAGCACACATCTATATTTAAATCAGGTAACTTAAACATTAAGATTTACATTCTGATCAACAAACAACACCTAGTAATATTCCTATTTGAAAATTGAAATTATAGTAATACACAATATTATGTTCCGGCGGTCCGAAGATCAGTAAACACTATTTTTTATAACTAGAACTTGGTTCTTTTTTTCTCTTGTTAACTGCGGCACAGGCTTCCTCGGGCAGCTTCTCAGGGTCAGAGAGGATGTCAGTGGAGGTGCACAATGACCTCAGGGAATTCAAAACGGCTACAAAAATAAATAAACAATCATATAATATTTTCATCAAATTAAAAATATTTTTTAGTTCATTATATTAGTTATTGATAAAAAGCGATACTGCTGACACTACGGCAAAGTGTCGATCATTGTTTGAAATTCACAATTTATTTTTGACCGGTCGGTGGCCGAGTTGACATCGCGCTTGGGTCCCACTCAGGCGTAGTGTGTTCAATTCCTCGGCTAGCTAAGTCCTCCATCACAACACAAGCAACATTTTCAGCTTACTGTGGGTTGTAGTCAGGTTATTCGTAACCCGGGAATATTTGTATTTCTTTTTAAAAAAAAAAAGAAGTTTTTGGAGTTTTTTGTACATAGAATGAAAAGTAAAGTTACCTGGTCGCATTTCAACTAACGAGCAGTGTTGTTCCGCCCAGAGGAAAGTGGAACGTTTGAGTTCATCTGTGCTGGCCGGGGACACACTGTTGTTGAAGGATGTCAAGAGGGGCTCCACCAGAAGGCTGAACTGTATGCAGGAGTCAAGGAAGCAACTGTTTCTTGTCAAAGTTTAACAATTATAATAGAAACAAAGGTAGATATGGCTTGTCCATGAGCTACAACTAAAATGCAGCGGTTATCAAAGCGGAGGAGCCAATAAAAGTTATGTATTTGGTGTGTAGACAGAAACAAAGGCGGGGAACCGCTATGCACAGATGCGATTCGCAGTAGTATGGGATAGTACGATTTTGGCGACACGCGTTGTGTTTGTACTTTCATACTAATAATCTTCCTTGTTTCTATATCTATAGCGGATGTTGTAGAACCTTAGAAATTATTATGTGATACCACAAAAGAGTCTCAATTGCTGGAATGCATTGCAGAAATCCAATGAGCTTAACCTTTCACCAGGTCATCCTTTCTGTCACATTACTCAATGAGCTTAACCTTTCACCAGGTCATCCTTTCTGTCACATTACTCAATGAGCTTAACCTTTTACCAGGTCATCCTTTCTGTCACATTACTCAAACGGCTAAGGATTTGAAGTGATGAAAAGACAAGATATAAAATAATGAGTCCAATGCACATACAATATAAAAAAAACAATGTTTTTGATTTAGAAAAGGATACGATCCAAAATTTCCAGTTTTCGTTAGTGCGTTGGCAGACGTAGTCGTCAAACATCTCCTTCAGGCGCCCCGAGCGCTGGCGGGACACGGGGGCTCCGGTGGCGGGGAGTAGGGACTGACAATTGCTGCAAATAATAAATACAGATTGTGATAATCCTCACCATCTTCGTCAATCGACTATATATAAATTTTAAGTATAAAATAAAGTCGCTTTCCACGTCTGTCTGTTTGTGCGCTTAGTTCTTCTAAACTACGCAACGGATTTTGATAGGGTTTACAATATATCATTTAGAGAATTTCTTCCGGAAGGTTTATATACACGGTGTCCGGAAACTCGTAGTACAAGCGGGAAACTGGAGAATCTACACCACATGGGGAACCCAAATAAACATAAAGTTTTTTGATTTGAGCATTTTCAAAAAAAAAAAAAAAAACCAAAAAAAAAATTTTTTTGGCTATTTTAGGGTTAAAGTTTTTTCTGGTGTTTAGGGTTGAATAACAGATGTTTTAACCCTGCAGAGCAGAAATATTTTATGATTACACCGGGTTAAATGAAGGGTGATTTCAAAATAATGCTTCAAATCCGAGTTTCTTCATTTGTTTTACTTTCAAATAGTTTTAATTAGTTGGGTACTTTGATCTTCAGTAATAATTTATAAGAATTTGATTAAAAAAAAAAAACTAAACTTCCGGACACCCTGTATACAGGGTGTCCGGAAACTCGTAGTACAAGCGGGAAACTGGTGAATCTACATCACATTTGGAGTCGATTTTGTAGTATATTTTTTTTTTATTTGAGCTTTCGTTATCGAGTAAATCGAGTTTGAAGTTAATTTTTTTTTTTTTTTTTTTTTAATCAAATTCTGATAAATTATTACTGAAGATCAAAGTACCCAACTAATTAAAACTATTTGAAAGTAAAACAAATGAAGAAACTCGGATTTGAAGCATTATTTTGAAATCAACCTTCATTTAACCCGGTGTAATCATAAAATATTTCTGCTCTGCAGGGTTAAAACATCTGTTATTCAACCCTAAACACCAGAAAAAACTTTAACCCTAAAATAGCCGAAAAATATTTTTTTTTGGTTTTTTTTTTTTTTTTTGAAAATGCTCAAATCAAAAAACTTCATGTTTTTTTGGGTTCCCCATGTGGTGTAGATTCTCCAGTTTCCCGCTTGTACTACGAGTTTCCGGACACCGTGTATAAGACATGCATATTATATTTATAGAAAATTGAGAAAAGTCAATGTTTTGTAATCTAGTCCTAAAAAGGATATTTTGGGGCGCTTACATTGCTATAAAGCTGGCTAAACCTTGTGATATACATCAAAACAATGTACTATAGAATTGCATATCTTAAGGCGATGCCATACGTCGTAATGTAAAATCATGTGTTTTTGGTTTGAAAATTTGGTCGCCTAGAAATATTTCAGATGCTTTAATTAAATACTACGAGTAGAATACATCTTGACCTTTGAAATAATCGAGTATTTTTTATATAAGTCTTTTTATAAGCCCAGAAAAAAATAATGTATAGGCCTATGAAAACTGCTTTAAAGTTCAAAATCTCCTACTTACGAACCCATTTTCGGTTATAACTTTATTGTATAATGTGGCAAATTAAGTGATTTATAAAATGATCGGAAAAAAAAAAATTATGCCTGAACATCCACAAAATAAAATAAAAGGCACTTTTTGGCCTATCAAAACAGGCGGATGGTGCTAAGCGGGAATTTAAACCTTATCGCCATCTACGTAAGGGTTGTTATTGATAGCGGCTCAATTTAAAATATTACACGACATAGTGCATCGCCTTAAATAGGCCTACAGAAAAGTAGGCAGCGTTATATGTCTTTCTTCTAAGGATAACTCCCAGCAATGCCGGGTACTCGTCAGCTAGTTAGGAATAACTTGTTGAAGTTTATAAACCTCATTCTCAAAATTATTTTAACTATGAAAAAAATTTAATTATAAAAATAAATATATTATTTAATTTTTTTTTATAGACTGGAGTTCCTTATTACCCAGTTGCGACCTTTACTTTTTTATTTTTCTGTGTATTTTCTATTTCATGTTTTATTGTGTAATATTTATTATTCTTCATTGATTAAATAAAATTTAAATATTATTGATTAGGAAGCCATACCTAATGGAGTTATTGAGAACTTCGATCTGTTGCTTCAACGTTTCCATTTCTTCCTTCATTTTAGTACGTTCTCCTTGTAGCTGCCTTATGTATTCAGCACCCTTTTGCAACATTGCTGCCTTGCTAACCTAAAAAAAGACAAAAAATTTAATATTATTTTCTGATACGAATCATTTGAAAACATACTTTAAATAATATTTATTTAACCTATGGGGAGAGTTGTTGCTGAGGAATACTTGGAGCAGGTGGATGAGTTTGTGTATTTAGGAAGTATGTTCTAGAGAGATGGGAAGGCTGACAGAGATATTGAAAGAAGGGTAAATACAGGTAACTCCATTAATGAACGACTGAACGCAGTTGGCGCTAACAAAAAATTGTCCAAAGAAGCGAAGCCAGCAGTCTACAATGGAGTGAGGCATGGAACTAGCAGAGAAAGGTTGACTGTAGTGTTAAAAGTAGACTGGATGCTGTTGAAATGAGATCCTGCATATGTGTGCTAAAACCATGTATTAGAAATGTGGAGATCCGCAAAGAGTGCAAGGCTGATATAAGCGTAATAAGTAAGATTAAGAAAGGGATGCTTAGGTGGTTTGGGCATGTAGAGCGAATGAGCGAAGAAAGGAGTGTAAGGAGAATATATGATGCAAATGCGAATGGTAGCAGAAGTTGGGGACGCCCGAGGAAGACATGACACGATCAAGTGAATCAGATACTCGAGTCGGGCCATGTCAAGAGACAGAATAATAGAAGAGTATGTATGAATGTGAATAAGGCAAGAAGTGTGTGCCAAGACCGAGTTGTTTGACGGTCCATCCTCTCTGCCCACCCTTGCGGTGAAACGGCATGATGGTTAGTTAGTTAACCCACGGAGAGCCGGAGTAGAAAATCCTCGGAATACACTCGATTGCCGGACAAAAAATATGCAGAGCTATGTGAAAATTACCATTTGCGATTGTTTTCTTGTTTACCAGGGTTAATGTATATTATTATTCACATATATTTCATGTTTATACAGTAAGAGGTTTCCCCAGAATAGCCAATTTCATATAAAAAAAAACTCCAATATGGGAGATAAACTGTCTTTTTTTAAAAACTTATATACCTATAAGCTTTAATATATATTTTTTTAATTTCTACATTAACCTGAATACATACTCTACATTAAAAATAACAATCAAAAGCCATTCACAAATAAATAATGACCTTTATACTACATTGCAAACTCAAATATTTTCATTTTTGCTACGCCATTTTATGAAATAGAATTTTGACATTCATAGATAATTTATTTCGTAAGCTGTTATAAAGGCAACATTCATGAAATAAAAAAGTAGAATCTAGTGACATTAGCGCAAGCGATTCTGAGTTTGTCCTGTATATAGTTTTCAAAGCAATAAAGGTTAAAACCACACCGCAAAAAATTCTAGCGATGATGATATTCAAGCAGTTTCCGGAGACCTATCGGCGAGTTCAGTCGTAAAAAGAAAATGTCTCCCGAGCACGATGGGCACTCGATTCATTAAACTTTCCTTCAGTCAAAACTGAGCAAACGCTAAGCTAATTAGGTACTTACTGTCAATATATATTTATTTTGCGTGCAATAAAATGCAGAGGTTAATCCACACAAATAGAGGTATTTTAAGACTTTTAACAATTTTTAGATAGCTGTTGCTAATTGCGATTGGGAAAAGCAACCATTAGAGCTTATATGTAAATATATTTTTGTTTACCTTTGCATTAGGATTAGCAGATAGTTGAGGTATTAGTGACTGAAGCAGGTCGAATCCGTTCTTGATATTGTAGCGTCTCTTCTGCTCAGAGTGAATGTGTCCTGCTCTTCTGTTCTCCCCTCCGCTGCCCGGGGAAGCGGGGTGGGGGGACTGGGGGGAGGGGACCCCGCCACCAGTTGGGGAGTGACTCCCCACTGTTATCAACTAAAAACAAAAATAATGAGTTAGTAGGAGTAAAAAATCGATTTTGAATCAAAGGCGAACAACATAACTTTAAATTTTACCAAATCTAATAAAATTGATGGCCAACGGGAACAGTTAATTGAAGGGCAAAATGTAAAAAATAAATAAAATGTCACTGACTGACGATTTGATGATGATGGCTTAGGATTTCACTGTAATTTGGATATTGGCCATCAAGTATGTAACTATTTCAAGTTATTACTTATTTTTTTATTAGGTACAGTGTGAAAGTATAAGTGTGTAACAATTTGGTATAAAAGGAAACATATAGTAGAAGGTAAACATAGCATAAAGTCATGCCATTTAGGTAGCTATAGTAAAACTAATACAAATTAGCAAAATACTAATACTGTTTCGGGATATTGATAATAAATAATAATAATAACCTTAAATAGTAAATAAAACACATAAAAGCAGTGTATCCACTCAAACAGTGGGGTATATACAAAATAAATGCCTCGAGCGATGGATATTTCAGGGCATTTGGTTTTGGATTCAGCTGCACTCATTCAAAAAATCATACCTGCGAATATTAATATGTAAACTGCTTACTGAAAGCTAATGAATCCAACCACATTGAGCTGTTTGCGGGAATTTAAAAAAAAAAATCTATCTAAATTTAGGCAGCCATCGCTCAAGGCCCAGAGGGATGAGACGATGAGCGATGGATTTCGTTCAACTGGATATATGTATGTATATGCGTACAGTAATTATTCATGAGTAGTAAAAACATGTAAAACAGACAAAAAATAAGAAGATATGTACCTACTTGTAAGATATAGAATTTTAAATCATTTATTTTTTAAAAGTTAAAATAATGATGTTAATTATTATGAAAAAGGATTTAAAATAACACGATTTTATGGATTATTACAGTATTGTAGTGTTGAGAAGAAGACATATTCTGTACTGTGTATTTAGGATCATCAGGATGTATTAGGGGAGCAGCAAAGTACAGAGATAAACATCCACCCACCTGTGAGGAGCTGGAGCCGCTGGGAAGGGCCTGAATGATGGCCACAGGATGGGGCTGGGGCTCCTGACTGAGGGACTGGGCGCTTGTCGGCTTGTACAGACCTTGGCCTGCAAATAAATACAACAAAATTAATTTACCTTGTTATTGTAAAAAATCTTAAGACAAAACTCGTTAATAATTAAAACCTATTTATTGCATCTCTATAAACATTCATAATTGACTAACACCCCTGCTCACACAAACCAGTTTCAGTATTTTTCTACTTGCAATAATGACAATAATGACAACTGAACTCCCATTCAAAAAAATTATGGTGTTGTGTAAACAAGGTCTAAATTCTTGGATTCTTTTACCAGCAATCTACTAAAACCTGGTTAATTCTTACTCTCTCATTAACCCCTAGTGTGCCAAGACATCTACCATGGATTTGCTAATAGTTCACCGCACTTGCCACGATGTTATGGTATTTTGAACCTTAAAATGCTCCTAGCCATAGACATTGAATTGATAGACAAGCCAATCAAGGAAAGGGGAACAAATCAAATTGCGAGAAGTGGGGAAGCGGAGTGACTGTCTCCCTTTCCGTGATTTGTTAATAAATTAATCTGACAGTATACAAGCAATTCGCATTGTAACAACCACTATTTAGTTTTTGAAAATAAAATCCGCTTACGAATTACTGGTCCTTTTTCCAATTGCCGTAAAAAAACTTAGCTACAAATCCCAAATCGGGTAAATAAAAGTTTGCTTTAGTTACACTATTTAGTTAGACCCTTTAACAAATGTGTTATAATTTTTCCATCCACTCATTTGTAGCGTCGCTACGCCAGATAGTTTGTTTAAACACGAATATTCAGATCGTACGCAGAATGGACTGCGCTGCAAACCGTTGCCTTACTTTAGGATATTCATATTTCTTCATCACATATGTTTTATGACATTAGAGACAAAAAAAAACCCAACATTTCTCTGAATATTAGTAGCTAGCTACCCTGGGGAAACTACATAGGATACACATATACATTTTTTATAAATATACACATACATTATCTGGTGATACGGCACAATTTACAAAAATTTCATTCATCAAGTTGTCACGAAAATAGTGTCAGCCGGCGAACAGCGGGTCGCTCGGCATCTTAGCTTGGCGTTCCAAAGGTTAAATAATTTTCAGATCATTCATCCATTTGATTCATAAATATATATATAACATATAGAATATATATATAGAAGTCTTCTAGTCAGAAATGTTTCAAAGGCATTTGATGGTTGTTCAATGTAATTTAAAATATTTATGTTACCTTTCGTATTGAGCAAGTGCGCCAACAGCACGCTAGACTGACTGAGCAGGGGCTCGCTAGCGGCGGCCAGCAGGGGCGGGGGCGGCTGTTGACCCCGGCGTTGGGGCGAGGCGGGCGAGGAAGAGCCACTGCGGGGACGCCGGGACACGCTGCTGCCCCGGCTGCTGCTGCCGCCACCGCTGCTGCCCGCCAGCACGGAGCCCAGGGTGGCCCCCAGCGGCAGACTGTTGCTGCGGAAGCTCTCGCCCTTGGGCACGCTGGACTGCTTCGGCTGGGTGCCAGTTGATGCCTGTAAATGTAAACAGTTTAGTTTTGTGAACCTAGAAAAGGAACAGTTGCGCGGCCTTTTTCGTACAAAACTTAAATTTGGATTCGAGGCCAAAATATCCAACCAAATTGAATAATTATTTTTTTAGTCTACAGGTATAGCAAATCCAGAATGTACATGAACTATTTCATTAATTTGTGTTTTAAATTATAAAAAAAGACCATAAAAAAATGAAAATTTTCATGTGTTTAGAGGAAACTTTGGCAATAATTTTTTTTATTTATGAAATTATTATCTTTATCAGTTAATGATAATAATTTAAAATTTTTATTTTCTACTAGCTTTACCCCGCCACGCATTGCTGTGGCTCAGTTGTCTGCGCAGATAGAGATACAACATGCGTATTCGAATGCAATGTTTGTCAAAATTTCAAAGCAATCCGTGAAGAACTTTCGGACATTTAAGATTTTGAACAAACGATCGTTAACATTTTTATTTATATATAGATGTCATTAAAGATGTATATTTTGTATTGATTACTATTAACTAACAAAAAAAAGTTGTTTCAAAAATCATGAAAAACTGCATTCTTTAATGACCGACGTTTTATGAAAATTTACAAAACAATAAATAAAATAGTTCACATCTGTACTAGATATTTGCAGTTTGGATGAGTATTTTGGCCTCATATTCAAATTGAAGTTTTATATGAAAAATGTTGCGCACTCCTTCCTTTAAACACATATGGCTATTAAAAGGCTAATTATTCTTTTTATAGGCACAACAGAGAAACTATCAGAACCTTTCTGAGAGAGAATTCAGAATCTAACCTAATTTAGTAAATAAACCATAGGTACTTTGTGATTTCAACATGGATAATCTTTTGTGACAGTCTTTTAGCTCATAGATTCAATTAATATTATCTTTATTCCTCTTTCTCAATTTATTATTCTTACCAAGTTTCCATTGAATTTTTGTTTGATTTTCTTCATAAGAGAGAGCACCTCGCTTATCACTTAATTTTATCAGCAAAGTGACCTCCAATCATGGTATGTTCATTTTACTTTTTCGCTCTCATTCATTATTTAATAAAAAAATATTGTAATTAACTTTTATTATGTGCAATTAATTTCAATAAAGAAAATTTTTATATCAAATACAACGGTTACATGTTAACAAATACGTACATTTTTAAAAAGCATGTAATATTTGGTTATATTATTTGACACATTCAATAAATTTTGTCACAATTAAAGCAGAGATTAATATTATTATTATTGTTGTAAGATAAACAAAGATTCTAATTGCACCAAGTAGAAGAACAACAGTTATTACTCAGACAACAACAGGTCACCCTCCTGTCAAAAGAAAATCAATAATGCTTAGTTTCCTACATTGCCAACATTGAGGCAAACTGTGAGAGAAAATGTTATATTTTCAACAGATGGCAGAAGTGATAGTTTAACAATACACAGTAATAATGTTTTTTTATCACTGAAAGCAAGTATGGAATAATTTGTAAAATTTTATAATAACTTCATAAGAAACGATTAAAAATAATATTGAATAAATAGCAATTAGCAGTAAATTGACATAACATATAATATTATAACAGAACTAGCAGAGTACACAATTTCAAAATATCTTAATATATAAAAATCACATGTCACTGTGTTCGTACACGCTAATCTCGGAAACCGCCCAACCGATTTCAATGAAATTTTGTGAATGTGTATGGTTGGTTGAAGCTTAAAATATAAGATAGTTTTGGATTTAAAAAAAATTGAATTTTTTTTTCTACGATTTAAAAATAAATAAATTATTATACAAAAAATACATAAAACCACACATTTTAACTTCCCTGCCTATAAGGCGGTCTGTGGCAGGATAACGTCTTAAATGCATTCCAAATGGTTAAGTTAAATTCAAACTGTTTTCTAATCTTAATATATAAAATTTCATCCTGCGTATGTTTGTGCTAGAACGGGTGCTCAAGATTTAGATATGAGAAAAATTATCCGAGCGCTGGGTGCCGCGCTTTTTGACGATTGACCAAAAGTGCATTCTTAGCCTGTATCAAAAAAATCTAGCCGAATTTTTGAAAAATTTTTGGACCAAATGAATAGAGTTTCAGAGAGATTATGTCAGTAAATAAATTTTGATTTGCTTCAAAATATGAGTTTTTCTTAAAAAGGCAGGAAACGTTTCAAATTACTATTGTACTATTTTTATAAAGTTATAAACACATTATCTAGTAAGTACAATTCACTAAAACACCATTTTTGAAGTAAGTTATTACGAAAATAGAATCAGCTGGCGCTTGGCGAAAATTTAGCATCGCCGATCAAGAAGTAAAAAGGGGATCAGTCTCTATGAAATGATTACACTATTCTTCAAATGTTGAATAATATTGTGTTTCTATTCTTCTACTAATTAAAGTTTTGTATTTTTTTTAAAACTTAAGTTACGTTGTTAACCTTAACGTCAAGTGCTTGACGAAAAAGTAATACATATTTTGTAAATCAAGCTGATCACGTCAAACCTGGTCGAAGAAAGATAACAGGTTTATAATATAGTATCTTTTTATGAGTAACTGGATAAAACAGAACAGTGACATAACAGAATGTGATAAAATAATAGATTAGGTTGAGTTAAGTAAGAAATTTTTGTTCTCTCCTTCACTTTTGTTTTGTTTTTTTTTTTTACTATTATTCTCCTTGTCATGGAACTCTTCTAAGCGTTGTGGAATTGAAAAATTGAATCTTACCCTATGCGTTGGAGTATTAGCAACCTGCGGAGGCGGTGAGGGCATCTTAAACCGAGCCCCTGCCAGCGATAGGTTTGCAGCCGTGTTCTCCGCCGTGCTTAAATAGCCTCCCGCCTTGATGCCCACGTGCTGTTGGGTGCTGAGGCCCCGCTCCATGCACTGCTCGTTGTAGGAGGACTTGTCCGCCACGGGCTGTGGGGCGCCCGCGAACTGGGAGTACCCGTGCTGGGGCTGTGGGGTGAAGGGGCCGGGACGTGGCCGGGGACCCCCGCGCTCCTGCAGATAGCCTGGCCGGCCTGAGCTCCCACGGGGAGTTAAAGTGTATGATGTGCTGTCGACCCGACTTTGGTGCATACCTAGAACAGTAAATGAAAAATAACCTTTTGGTGAATGATTAATTATTTTGAAACCTGAAAGAAATACTTAATTGTGTACTAAAAAACATAGATATGTATCTTTGTTCAAAGTATGTTTGCACTTCTATTTTTCCAACAAGTTGGTAAGTCTGAAAAGGTACTTGAAAAGTTTTGTTATATATTATGCGTTTAGAATCATAAATTTTTAAATTATGCTCTTAAATAACACAGGTGAATTCCTAGCGTAGAGGAAATTGTACATTCTATTGTACAATACAAACATGTTCAGTTGAAATAAAAATCTATTAACCTCTCGAATTATTGTTATGTTTTTTTAGTATATAATATTGTTTGACATTAAGCCCTAGAATTAACAGCAAGTCCTCAACATACCTTGAGGCACATTATAATTTCTCTCCTGGAAAGCCCCTACAGGAATGTGAGGGTACATCTTCTGCCCCTGCATGTACTGCTGAGAGTTCTTCTGCATTTGCAACTGGGCATTGGACATCGCATTCTGTTGCTGCTGCACCATCATGGATCCCGACCCAACATTCTGTGAGGAGATCATTCCTGACTGGTGAACGCCGTACGGCTGTTGCATCATCATGGATTGAGGTTGTCCAGCCATACTGGAGATATTCAGATTAATCTGCGTGGTGTTTTGATTGGTCTGAGCGTAGCTTTGATTCTGCCCGCCGTTACTAGATAGGATGTTGGCGTGTTGGGCAGACTGCTGACTGTCCAGCGTGGCAGTGTTCTGGCTAATGGATTGGATCCCCCTGGCCAAGGCTCCCTGCGTCATGATTTGTTCAGTGTGTCCCGCCTGTAAGTGGGGGGGAAGGTGCGGGACGTGCTGTGCCTGCATCGAAGAGTGAGTGTGGTGGTACTGCGAAGTTTGCTCTAGAGCCTGCTGGAGATTGGGATCCATAAGAGCCTGGGAAAAGTTGTTCCTGTAGACATGGTCATCAGGAGTTATGCTTTCTTCAGGCACCGGAGGAAGTTTCACCGAAAGTAAATCTGAAAGAACAACAAGTCTTGTAGAGTTATTATTTCAATACTATAAAAAGACCAACTAATTTAGCAATAACAGAGTTTAAAAATTCAAATTATTGCCATCGCACCGTTACAGAAAATATCCCCACCGGCGTAGAACTTTAGATTTAACTGCGGATTCACAATGTCAAAAACTTTTAAAGCATTTTACAAAAGTTAAGTTAATTAAAATAATGTTGAATTAAGTACCTAGCATACCTTGTAGAGGTTCAAACGTGTCCATAAAATCTTCCAGATTGGGTTGCAATGGACCTAAGCTCGGCTGTATAAAGTCGGCTAGACTGGCTCCACGAGCTATCTCCCTCGTGTCGGGAAAGGCAAAGGGCTGATTGGAAGTAATTGTAGAGAATAGAGTGTCACTCATAAATGCTATATAGTCCTCATCAACCAGCATGTGTGAATTGTCACCCTGGGAATGCCAGTCCAGCACATCCATATCAGATATCTAAGGAAAACAATAAGCAATTGTAACAGGAGAAAAGAGATAATTTAATGACATTTTAACAAATAAGTACTCTGGGTGGTATCTATTATTCACATACAAAATGTATTACAGAAGTGAAAAAAGTGAATATAAGACCCCAGAGAGGTTACATTTCTCCTTATAGTCCTGGTGAAAACCTCTTAAAATAACTCCACATTCATCTTTGGAAATGCTGTGTGGAGGTTCAATTTAAGGAAATGAAGGAATGAGCCTGGGTTTTAAGGAGACCGATAGCTGACGAGCCATTCTACAGTCATGTTGTTGAATAGGAAGAGAATATGACATTTGCGGAAAATTAAAAATATAAGGGATTAGAAACTCTACTAGAAATTACTAGAGTTGAATAGCCAAGTATAAATTTATTGTGGGTTCCGTAGCTGCTCAGGTTACAGGTATCTTCAATATGAAAAGTAATACATAATATTATGTTGAGTTTGAATCTTATTAAGTGAAGGTAAGTAGGAGGTACTGTCCTGTCAGGTACTGTCGTAGTAGCGATCAGATTGTTGACATCCCTACTTGACATCTGGATGTGGCAACACTGAGTCAACTTGAATTCTGACAGCCCACATCTCCCTGCATTTATCTCACACAAGCGTTCCTGACTGAACGACCCTTGCCTTCACACAGAAGCTTCAATAATTTAATAAATACTGATTTAGTTTTCCTAAATAAATCTTCCGTGAATTTAAAGTGAACATTGTTTTATTTTCACGCACCATTCCATATCAGGTAACTGGATTGCAGATTACCACAGGAGGAAAGAATTGATCTAGTGTATACAATTCGACTGTGGTTTGGTATATACAGTCGAACTTGGTTATAACGATCACGGCAATAGCGAATTCACGGCTATAATGAGCAATTACAATACGATATTTGTAATTGCTCATTGATGCAGAGGGAAGGCTTTGCCTATTTTTGCGACCTACAAGCGGATTTTTTTTCGTTTACGTTTAGGGGGAGGGGGTTGACAGCGAAATTCAAGAGTTATCATCAAAATGACAATTAAACACACCATTAAAAAGTGATATAGAGTCATTAAAAGTGATGAAACAAAAACTCGGTTAAATAGTTACCTATGTAAACTATTTAACCTACTTTTTGTTTCATTACTTTTCATGACTTTATATCACTTTTTGTAGGTGTGTTGAACTGTCATTTTGATGAAATACACGGTCACCGATAAAAAGATAGCCAATTTAGTGATATTTTTCATGGAAGCTTTGAACCAGGTGATGATATGTAGTTATAATGGGTTGATTATTGTGTAGAGGAACTTGAGAAGCATGAAAGCGAAATCTTTAAAACAATCATGATAGTAAATTTGAGTAGTATAAGTGTATTTTTATTTCGTATTTTGAAAATATACCGTACTTTTGCGAATATATTGATAGTAGAAGCAGGTAGGTGGGTACTTACAACTTTGGATATAACGATTAGCGGCTATAAGGAGCAAATTTAGTCGGTCCCCCCATGTTCGTTATAACTAAGTTTGACTGTATTATATAATAGTGTAATACTTACGACATCAGGGACATCTTTGTTGCCCCAGCCCAGAGCCCTGTTTCTATAGTACATGCGCCATTTCTTGTATTCGGCTGTCACCGCTTCCGCTCGTCTCTTCCAGTACTTTCCCTCCAGAATAGTCGCCTAAAAAAAACCGACACATACATTGAAACAATATTCACTATTTAAATATATTTTTTTATTCTGTTGACAAAATGCTTAATTGTAGTTTAACGGGATAATACTTTAAAGAACAATAAAAAAATTCATCTCATATTCAAGTGTAATAAATAAAATGAAAATTCTTAATTGTAATTAATTCGTGTGAGGAATGTGGATATCCGCAAAGAGTGCAAGGCTGATGTAAGCGTAATGAGTAAGATCAAGAAAGGGACGCTTAGATGGTTTGGGCATGTAGAGCGAATGAGCGAAGAAAGGAGTGTGAGGAGAATATACGATGCAAATGTGAATGGTAGCAGAAGTCGGGGACGCCCGAGGAAGACATGGCACGACCAAGTGAATCAGATACTTGAGTCGGGCCATGTCAAGAGTAAGAACAATAGAAGAGTATGTATGAGACGATGTATGAATGTTAATGAGGCAAGGAGTGTGTGCCAAGACCGAGTTGTTTGGCGGTCCGTCCTCTCTGCCTACCCCTGCGGAGAAACGGCGTGATGGTTAGTTAGTTAGTTAGTTAGTAATTAATTCTTGAAAGTAGACTGAATGCTAGACCGAAATGAGATCCCTGGGGCGTAAGTGTGGTAAAACCATGTATGATCGATCGTGTGAGAAATGAGGAGATCTGCAAAGAGTGCAAGGTTGATGTAAGTGTAATGAGTAAGATCAAGAAAGGGACGCTTATATGGTTTGGGCATGTAGAGCGAATGAGCGAAGAAAGGAGTGCAAATGCAAATGTGAATGGTAGCAGAAGTCGGGGACGCCCGAGGAAGACATGGCACGACCAAGTGTAAGTATGAGTTGGGCCATGTCAAGAGTCAGAATAATAGAAGAGTATGTATGAGACGATGTATGAATGTGAATGAGGCAAGCAGTGTGTGCCAAGACCGAGTTGTTTGGCGGTCTGTTCCCTTTGCCTACCCCTGCGGAGAAACGGCGTGATGGTTAGTTAGTTAGTTAAAATTCTTAATTGATAATGGATAAAAATGAAATGTTATAAAAGAGGTAAATAAAGATTGATTCTTAAGTCTAAACAATTTTTTTATTAGACTATGTTTATACACCCACCCCGTATACATCCAATAAGAGGTACAGGAATAAAACAAAAATGCATTCTATTTTTTGACAACCTGCATTGCTTTTCATACAATCCTAGAAAACAATGTATTATAATGTATCCAGTTGTATTTTTTTCACAGTTTTTCTTTTACACAAACACTTTGTGGAACGTATAGAACGTACACCGCCAGATGAATTATAATGATACTAGGTATTGGCTACAAAGCTATCTAACTAAAAGAAGCCAAAAAGTAAAATTAAATAACTCACTAAGTGTGGATGAAACTTTAGAATTTGGAATTCCCCAAGGGACTGTTATTCGACCAATTTTATTTATAATTTACTTTAACCATATGTTTAAATGATCACTTAATGCAATAATTATCGAAATAATACATGGAACAAAATTACTAATGCAGCCAATCAAGATATGAAGGTTATAAAAAATTGGTTCGATGGCAATTTGTTATCACTCAACACAGAAAAAACATATTGTATTCCTTTCACTCTACAAGAATATGAGCCAAATAACCTAATTAACATAACAATTCATTCTAAAAATTGTGTAAATGACGGTACATGTAACACGGACTGCGCGAAACTAAATCATAAATCTAATATAAAATATCTTGGAATCTTAATAGATAAACATTTTAAATGGAAAGACCATATCAACCTCACTGTGGAAAGAATAAGAAAACGTATCTATGTTTTCTATAATATACGAAACATTTTAAATAAGAAAACTATCAAAATTGTCTGTTATGCATTAATTCAGTCCATATTGCAGTATGGGATTATTGGGTGGTGAGGGGCTTTTAAGGCTTCCTTACAGCCCATAATTACAATTCAAAGAATAATTATAAAAATCATCCCTAGGAAACCATATGACTTCCCTACTTTAGAGATATTTTGGGAATTTAATTTAACATCTATCACAGAATTGTATAAGAGAATCGCCTTATATCAAATTTATAAAGAATATTTTATACATAAAATTCACCCCGAAGATAGCATAAGCAATATACTCAAAACTAATGGCTTAATAGCCATCCCTTTGCTTAGAACGACCACGGCTCAGCACCACTATTTGTATTTAGGTGTGACATGGTACAATATTTTGTTCTCCAAAAATAAAATTAGTGTAACCGAAACTTTGAATCACGAACAATTCAAAAAGTTAATTAAGTCCCTAAAATTGGATAATAGTATATTGTACCCTTAATTTTCTTACGCTTACTTAATCTGTAAAAAGATATATTATTTTAATTGACTTTAAAAAAATATTTTTCTAATTTGTGTACTTATTTTAATATTATGTTTGTATTTATTTCATTATTATACAGTTTTTGATTATTGTTTAAAATAAAATCATTAGAACATTATGTTACTCTAAAGGCAAATATTCCTCCCATAAACACGAGCTCATGGAGCTCAACTTATGGAGTAGTAGAATAATAATAACTAAAAAAATATATAAGTCTGCGTAATGTTATCATTTGTATTGTTAAATAATTCTTCTTCTTTCGTATGGTGGGGGGTCAGAGGGGGACATCTAGATCTGCGAGCCATTTTAGGGCCTCAGGCGTCGCCATGTGTACCTCATCAATCCCGCCGGGGAATGAATGGAGCGGGCATAAATAATTAACTATTATATTTTTGGAGTATTATGTAGTGTTACGCTACCTCCTTCTATAGCCAACGTTTCGTCAGCATTACAGTGTCCATCATCAGGACAGATGTAGCACAATGAGGAGGTAGAGCAACACGGCATAATACCGCAAAAATAAATCAATATAATACTTTGTGAAACATTTCCCCGAATTAAAACAGAATTAAGTGTTCTGAAATTTCATGAAATATTCCTAATATATATTTTTTTACATTATTTGATTACGTAATACGATTTTTCATCGCATAATATTATTTAGGTATAATATATAATAAGATTTAGGTATAATATTTTGTTGATATAAGCCTGTTAAAATACAAATATTGCGACAAAATAATAAAAAGGACATGGAAATGGAAGCTTGAATTATGAATGAGTCTCTTGCATGAATTTTTAATTTTGGTTAGAAAAATTCAGTTGAATAGATTTTGTTATTCTGGGAACTCGGAAATGCTAAAAAAGTCATTTTAATATTTCTCTTAACGATCGAACTTATGATAGTTGATTTGAATATTTCCTTGAATATTGAGTCCATATTTTGACAGTTTAATAACAGCTGGTACGGTAAGAAAGAACTCAGATGGCTTATTATAGTAGGCAATATGAGGTCTATTTTAATACTTGAAATTACAAAAAACAACTTGAATTTCAAAGGTTATACAAAAAAATATTCTATTTTATGATTTAAAAAAAACGTGCTTCGGTTTCGAAAATACAATATAAGAGTTTGTAAAAAATAAATCATCACGCAAGTGGCTCATTACAGTAGAACCCCGTTAATTCAAACCCCAATAATTCGAAAAAACGCGTAATTCTAATTTTCGAAAAAAAAAAAAATTTTTCACACAAAATGGTTTTTCAATTCGAAATTCTTTAATTCGTAATTCAAAATTCATTATTGTCCGCGCACGAAAATTTGTTCCGTGTAATTCGAAAAAAAAAAGATTTTGTATAAATAAATCATAATTTTAGAAAATCTGAATCTGACAAGACAGATGTGGTGGTTTTCAACGTCCTAATTGGTATTATTATTTTGTAAATCTGAATCAATTTACACTGGAATGTTTTTTTCGAACATCCGAGATAGAAGGGCTGAAAAAAATCGTTAAATGTGTCGTATTTTTACGAATTTAATCCAATATCAGATTTCAAAAGGGTCGGCTGCGAAATTTCGATTTGTGTTGTAAATATATCGTATTTTTACGAATTTATTTCGAATATCTGAATTTAAAGGACCGGCCGCGACCGACATTGACTGCGAAAATTTCAATTAACGCGGAAATATCGGAATATCGAAATTTAAAGGGCCGACTGCGAAAAAAACGTCGAGAAAATTCAACTAACGCGGAAACATATTTTATTTTTACTAATTTACATTAAATATCTGAATGTAAAGTGTCGGCTGCGAAATTTAATTTACGTGGAAATGTATCGTATTTTACAAATCTACTTCGATTATCTGAATTTAAAGGGAAATTGACTGCGAAATTTCAATTAACGCGGAAATATCGGAATATCTGAAGGGCTGAGTTCGAAAAATACGTCGAGAAAATTAGATTTACTAAGTTACATCTAATATCAGAATTTGAAGTGTCGGCCGCGAAATTTCGATTTACGTGGAAATGTATCGTATTTTACAATTTTTTTTCGAATATCTGAATTTAGTGGGCCGGCCGCGACGAAAATCGGGCGATAAAATTCGATTTACGCCGAAACATACCGTATTTTTACCAATTTACATCAAATATCTTAATTTAAAGGGTTGACCGCGACGGAAATCGACCGCAAAAATTTGATTTAAACTGAAATAAATGGTAAATGTTTTTATAAAAATTTCCCGAACCGAGTAATATTTTCTGATTTCCTCGGAATTAAAAAAAAAAATCGCAATATGGGAAATTTACTTACTTCACACAATATCAATAAGATAAATAAGTTTATAAAAATTTTCAAGAAGATATTTTTCCAGAATATTAAATTTTCCAACATGATAACAAAAAAAAAGAAAAATGTCTAACCAAACGTAACGTTTTCCAAAGTCAAATATAAAAATGGAAATACAAAAAAATCCAACTTATGAACCCAACGACATTCCTGTCACCGGTTTTTAGTTCCGGTGACTTTCCTGCTACTGGATCGCCCTATATTATTTTTCCAAGGAACCGGCTATTTTTGATATCGGCTCCTTACGGATATTATAAAATTCAAAAATTTGAGCTGTTCCTATGAACAAAAAATCTATCTAAATTAGGGCACAATGTTTTTGACTAAAAATTACTAACAGGAATGTACAAACAATTTTTTTACGCTAGGATTAGTCTTTCGACAATGTTTTAAATATTCACACTTTCTTTCGCGCGGTTTTGGCTTGTGACGTCACTGCGCCCGTATTTACTTCTCGACAACCGCCTGCTCGACGTCAGTTTAACTTTTATCTACAACTACCGTCTTTAATATGCATTAAAGAAAAAAATCCTTTAATTCAAGTTAATGACAATAATGTATGATTATTTACGTTTACGATTATAGAAAATAATGCTATTATATTATTTTCGTAAATATTAATACGCGTAAAACCATTATATTTGACTTAATTTTGTGGGAGCTGAATGTGATGTTCCATAGGTAGGTACTACCTATCTAAAAATCAACTATAATCGCAGAGTTCCCCTATTCAGAAATTAGGTACGAAAATGAAAAAATAATTGATAATTGTGGATTTTTCAAAAAGCAACCTAACTTTAATCAGAATCACTCTCAAATTATGTAAATAAAAAACCGGATTATATAAATACATTAAAATATAATAATTATAAAATAACCCTGAGTTTTTCATATAAATAAGTTATGTTTGTTATTAAAAGCCTTGGCTTATAATTATTTAATATAAAGAAAGCAAAAAAAGCAAAAAAAAAAACCAAAACTACTCGTAAAGTAAATTTAAAAAAAACCTCAACTACACACAGGAGGCCCGGAGGAAAATGACTTCTCTCAGGGCCTATGTCATCTTTGGGTATGATGTATGGAAGGTTTTTTTAAGGAAAGGAAGGAGAGGCAGATCTGTGAAGGAAAAAGGTTTGAGGGGTGGGTAGGAATCTGGGAGTCGGTGTGTCCAGGAGTGACGAACGTTTTAATTAAAACCTCCCACATACCTCCCCATAATATGTCATTTATTTACATCATTCGGATTTTATTTAAATAATTTAAGGGCGATTCTGATTAGAGTTTTTTTTGCTATTTTTACAATACATTATTATTATTTTTTACAGATCCAGCGTTTATATCCCCTGGTTAAGTTTAAGGTCGGCATTATCGAACTTCACATCCATGAGCTTCCACAGCGTTATGTCAAATATAAGGGATATTAATATTTACGAAAACAATATTAAATAGCACTATTTAAAATTGGGGTTTGAAATGCGAATTCGCATGAGGGTTTAAAAAAAATGGGGGTTTTAAATGCGATATTCGCGTTTAGTTAAACGCTTTACATATATTAAATGCATTGAAAATACTATATTACATACACTGCATGTACCCTGTTATATATAGTAATCTTGAAATTTTAATTTTCTAAACCGATTAGGTTAAAAATGATATAGGGGAGATTAGGGGGGGAGAAATTCGAATTTTATCTAAAAATACACAATTTCGGAGGAGTTCTGATTGGCAGTAAATTTCTTAGTCAATGGGAGTTCATTACTTAGTATAAATTTATTTTTCATTCGTTCAGTGAATTTCAAATGAAAATTGAACTTATATATTATGCATATATTACGTAAGCATTCATAAATGGTTTTTATTTTGTTGTTTGCTTCAGTTGCTTATCTGTTGGATAATGTTACTATTTATTAGGATTATATAATACATACAACATTAGCATCTTAATAAGTAGTAATCATCTTTTTTATTTCTAGAAATAATATGCATCGATGTTTGAACAGGAAATAAATTCATGGAACGCAACAGAACATTAAACACCAATTAACCCCTATCAATGAAAATGTATAATAATACGAAGTTAATATTTAATTTGTAGATGTTACAGTAGTAGTTATGTATGTATATTTCAGATAATGGCAATTGTATATAGTAAGTTTAATGTAACTCAGTATCTCCGACTTAATGAATAAATAATAATACCAGATAATGAATAAAAAACAAGCAGTGAGCAAAGTCCACGAGACGTTTGTGAATTAACTTTAATAATTATTTCAAGATAAAATAATTCAAAATGGTGCAGTCGTAATTATCAGGGTTTTTGTTAAAAATAATCACTGATGTATAAAAGATAATGTACAAATTTAGGGAATTTAAGAGGATTTATGGGTTCACTCGAAATCTCCACGAAAGAATTACACAAAGAAATGAGGGAAAATTCAATACCATACATGCATGACACATAATATTTATTCAATCACTTGACATGGTCATCGGAAGCACAAATGTATGTGCTAATGGGAAGTTAATGATTGACTTCTTGTACACGAAAATTAAAAAGTACAAGGTAATTCAAAGGATGCGTCTTATTTACACAAACCGCAACGTATTTCTTGATATCAATCACACAAGTTTAGCTTAGTTTATTTAAATTTCAAAATAATTAACACTCTGACAATTCATTTATCGGGAGAGTTGAAAGGTTATTTAGATCGCATGGAAATGGATCGAAATCATAAATGTTTATTGTACCTTTTTGTGTATTTTATAAACAACCCTTCCAAGCACTTTTACGCACAAACTAGATATCATCTGTTAGGACACCAATACTAAACTGGGTATATGTTGATAGTACACGAGGAAAGGACTAAAGGAAGTACAATCAGATGGGCCTTGATTAGCGCGTTCCAATAATTTGTAATAGCCCTCATTACGATGTCCTGATACAATACTTTAATTATTCCCCGAAAAGCTGTCGCAGAGAAATGAGAAATGGCTGCATGTTATTTAGGGTTGCCAGTCGTCCAGGATTGAATAGGAGACTTGTGAAATCGAATCCACTGTGCCGGATTGCGAGCGGATCTTTAGACGCAATATTTCCTGTAATCGAACAATTTTTCATTTAGGACCTTAAGTCAGGATAAAAAGTATAGCTCCCGCCGCCTCTTTTCTACTCGAGAAAACGAGGTCATTGAAGTTTTGTCTGCGGCACACGCTTATAACAGAATTCAGATCAAAACGCATGTCTTTAGAAAATAGAAGAAGAGCAAATGGGAAATGTTTTTCGTCCTTTTTATAATAACTTCCATACTTTTCTATACTTTTTGAAGTCTTCCAACTCTAAACACACTTTCGTCATACAGACTTATAATAATATTTTGATGATTTGTATAGCGCCGTTTTAGTGATAATCACCTCAAGGGCGCTGTACAAACATAATATTTTTCTACAATGATCTATCTTATTATTATCTTGTTTTATCTATATTATAGATCAAACAATGAGCATTTTGAAGTGGACCATTTGCAGCCATCAGGAAAAGTATCCCGAATTGTTTTGGCAACCCTAATCTTTTCTCCTCAAACAAAAAATACGAGTTACATGCGACAGAGTACATGTAATGGAATTATTACGTTACGCATAAGGCCGTCAAAAGTGCGATGCCAACACGATAACATGATTTATTAGCCGAAACATAATATAATATAATGATTTCATCGCCCGGGGACCAGAATTATTAATTAGAGCAGATAGGCGAATCCTTGGGCTCGCCTGTAGAAGAGAGGGATCACCGTGATTTGACAGATTGCTATAATTATGGAAGTACTACGGGTACTTTAATAATAATACAAACTTCTGGGCGCACTAAAGTATTTATCTAATTCAGACATTTCAAGTCCGGTTGTATCATCCGTTGTATGAAAGCTAGTTAGCTTGATCGAGAGTTGTCGATATAATCGCCTGTCACTCAAAATTTGTAGCATTGGTCAAACAGAAGTAAATTTTTTTTGGCTGAATTTCCATTAACTGCTCTTATGCCCTCCTACCACCGAAAAAAACCGGGCCTTAAAAAAGTTAAAACAAAAGTTAAACTTAAAAAAAAATCAATGAATATAGGTAATATTATATTAGTATTATAGGTTAATACTTGAACATGACATAACATTAAAACCTTAACATAACATAACAAATTCATAAAAAATACTAATTTCGTTTGTGCGTCTGTCCTGCGTTAATTTGGTTAAATAAACTCCAGAACTCGCATTTGCTTTGAATTTAAGTGTCATTTTCAAAATTGGAACAGTTCATTTGAAGATAGAGTACCTAAGTAGTATAATACCATATTTTTAACAGAAAATTATTTTAATTGCTAATTTTAGAATTGAAACGGATTTGAAAAAAAAAAACAAAATTTAAATAGGTTTATTTAAATAAAAGCGTAGAAAGAACGTATACTCTTAGACCATATAGAAATATAATAAAATTGTTATATTATATATTGATATTGTTATATCTCCATATAAAGGCATATTGTCATTTATTATCAGGCAGGTATGTACATTTTATCGACGGTCTCTACAATCAAAACCTCCTAGATCACAAGGCCGGTACACTCATTCAAAGCAGCCTCCTAACTTGTATGGGATTTTACAAAAAAAATTATTTATTTATTTATTAAAACATTTTGAAATGTTTTAGTTAATTTAAAAAAAACATTATTTTGAGGTTCTCATGTAAGTAAGGCGGATGATTTGATTCAGTGTCACAGCCTTATGATCTAGAAAGTTTTGATTCAATTCACCCCCTTCTCTTTATACCAACAATAATTCATACGCCACGCTTAGACGTAATTAATATTTTTGACAAAGTGTCATCAAAACGCGTTGATTTTGAAATAATAAGATTATCAATTGCGACGATCGATGTTAGGCAAATTAAATACCGATAAATCTTTCAAATCAATCATTGTGATGTCAAATATTATGTCCGATAAAGAACACTGTTGATAATAATCGAGATTTGAAAAATTGCGCAATGAACGCTTTGATTTTATTTCATATCGTATATAAAAACAAAGTAAATAGGTACAAAAAATAGGTAAAATATCTAGAAAATCCAGATGTACTTTTTAACGAATTATAACTTGCAAATCAATTACTTGTGGGTGAAAGTGGCTTTATCATAAGTTATGTAAAAAAAAAAGTGAGTAATAATAGTTTGCGAAAGTTTAATAGGAGTCTCAATTTTTGCACAAATCTCAGGTACCATTCATATTAACCTGTAGACAAGCAGCCATATGGCACTACCTGTTTATTTGTTGTTGTCCTGTATTATATATGCCTTAAATACCAACATTAAAAACTAAAGTGTTTAAGGGAAGTAGAATGTGGTTTCAACTCTGTATAATTGATAATATAAAATATAGATGCTAGTTGAAAAATGAATTATTTGAAATTCTGAAAACAAATCTGGTTCTGTTATTTAACATGCTATTATGTGTATATAAAATTACGTTTCTTTAAATGCTACTTAACTTAGATGTCGAGAGATTTTTGTTATTTTTTTTTTTAAATAAGTCGTATTTTAATAAATATTTTTACAACAACCGCTTGCGCCCATTAATAACATATATTTTTATTTATTTAAATAATATAGCGCTCCCTCGATCATTCGTATTTACATAATTACCTTTCGAACCGTCTTCAGTAATCTTCTTCTTCTTTTTGAACGCTTATGGCTCCAGTCTTGACTTAAGTACTTGATTGTGTTACATCCTCTGGCGGCACTCTCGATTTCCATTTACTAGCGCGTCATATATTTGCCTGACACTCATCTCCCATCTGCTCTACACAATTCTAGATTTCGGTTACCGGATAAATCATCAAAATGATAATTCATCACATCTTTAAAAAGTTATATAAAGTCATGGAAACTGATGAAACAAAAACTTTATTAACTGGGTTAAGTAGGTTAGGTTAGGTTAAAAAAATAAAATATTTCATCGTTTCTAATTAATCACTTTTTAAAGGTGAGTCTAATTGTCGATGTGTTGATTTATCATGGAACCCTACATTTCTAAACCACCCTAGCGTTTTTATAAAATCTTTTCCATTACTGCCTATTCTGAATCATCGGCCTCTAATTCATTATACTCGTAAATACGAAATCAAAAACTTTTTGGGAAATTCATGACAAAGCTATGTAAAAAGGTTAATTTTACCAGTTACTACGTTACGTAGTGTTGTTCCAATAGTTCCAATATTTTGTTAATCTTGTCTGAGGGCCTGCGTCATTCTACATATTCATATTTTTTCAATCTTCGTTATCTTCAAATGCTGAAGTCAGATTTGCTAACACGATATTACATTATAATATGAAGTAGATAGCTCTTATTATTAGAGCCCTGAAAAATTACGATAACGCGTGTTTTTACGCGGAAAACATGAATTTTGACATTTTCATGAGAATAACCGAAATTCTCGATTTGCAGGTGAATAACTCGATTTTTCATGCAAGTTTCTGATATTTATTAAAATAAGAAAGTAATACCGTTATTTTCTAATATTTCGTCCTCGACGATTTTAATAAGCTTGAATAGCTATAGTAAAATGGAATAAAGAATTCATAAACGATAATAACGTTGCGTTTATATTTATGTTTTGTTTTTGTAAAAAATATTTTTATAAATAACCACTTTTTGCTGCAAAATACAAGAGAATGGACTTTAAAAAATTGTTGAAAAATGCCACCACTTTTTCTGAAATATTTAAAAAATAAATTACGCGAATTTCACCGAAAAATAACGCGTCCTTACTTATTACATATCTAGGTACTTGTTTTACCTAGATACTATCTAGGTCTACTTGAAATAACACCAATATTCCTGCAGGTGATGTACGAACGCTAGTAAATCGTGTACTTCGTGATTAACAAGGGTAACTTAAACGTTTGGAGATGTATCATAGTTAAGCTTTTTATTTTCAAGGGGTTGAATATTTTTAACTCTAAAGTAAAATAAATTTGGTTAAAAAAGTATAACCGAGAACTTTAGAAATTAGCATGATTTGCTTTTTTCCGATTTTTTTTGTTCAGATGTGCTTACAGTACTGCAAGCTCATACCGCGAACAAGATTGAGGGACATGTATATTTTCGTTAGGTTTTTTTTTATTTGCACCCCGTTGACAGATTTCAAATAAACGTACCCCTATCTTTCAAAGGTTTGGTGAACACGAGCTAACACGATTTTGCATGAATACCTAAAAATTTAAGCTAAGCTCGAACTGCGTTACTTCGAAAAAAAAAAAACAAAAATTTTAAATATAGTTAGAAAACTTTTCAGGATTTTTAAGGAAAATAACTCGTTAAAGTATCGCGGCATGAATGTGAAATGAAAGGTGTATCCATAAATTAATTATCAGAGAAAAAAATAAGGTTTTAATGATTTATTAGTATAAAATATACAATAACATTAATAATCATCCAACGCTAAATCATTTATGATACCCTGGATTAAAACGGCTTCAAAATGTCAAGATAACATCATATTTATGAAGAAAGCGCTATTCGTCCAAATTAGACAGATTAAACGTGAATTAGTTTAATGTCAAACAAATTATAAAATATTTTAAGATTGAAACATTAACGATATAACATTGTGGTGCTAATGTAAAAAAATCGGAAACTTACATAAGCACGCTCGGCAAGCACAAATGTATTCTGATTATATTTCCCTTTCCTAAAAATGTTCGATCACCGGTGATTGCGGCGGCAGTTGTTGCATTTTCACTCTGGGCTTTTTCGGGAGTTCTTATAATATTCAATACGAACAGGATATTATAACTTTAAACAGACTAATTATATACCTACTTAGTTTATTTATAAACTTCTTTGTTTGAACGTTAGTCCCATTCTTAAAAATATATAAATTAAGCCACATGCGCACAAACTGGAAAGAATATACATGAAATTGTATTTATTTAAATCTGTGGTTTTTAATGGTTATTTCTTATTTTACGCGTCATTACTGACTTGATTTAATGTATCAAAAAATAACAGTGCATAATATAAATAGAATATACTTTTCATTTTACTAATTTAGGCACCACGGCAACATTTTGTATGATATCGTAACACGATCGCCAGTCAAGGGAAAGCTCTCTCGGAGGGAATAAAACTATTCCTATATTCAAATATCAGAATTGATTTGAAATCGGAAAAGCATTGATAAGTAATTTGTAAATCATGTAATAATATTATTAAATGTTTCCCGGAGAGGGATATGATATAATGTAAAGTGACACAGCAAAGGTTTAAAAAGGTATTAAGTTCGTTGATAAAAAGCCTATTTTTATAATTAGATAAAATATGGTGGGTGCTGGCCCCCAGACTCGACGGGCGAGGTTAAAGATTGATTAGGCAAGTGCCAGTGTTTGAACAGTTTGGTATCTAAAGAGACCAATAAAAAATGATAAAATTCGTATCTCTTCACGTGGTGAGCATGCGGCGTCTGGATGTAAACGTAAACAAACGTGGTGCCGAACTAAATATTATACTTTATTAACAAGTGTTTTTCTACTGTAAATTTGATTTTGACAAGAGCTTTCTGTTTATTGACTGGATTGCTGATGTTGGCTCAAAATAAATATTATTAAAGTTGGTGGTGATTATTTTTAATCCATCCAAGTGAGCAGAATGATGTCATGCGTTTTAGGTGAAATACGAAGTAAACACTAAGCATGTAAAGATGACATTTAATGGTAAAAAAAGAAGTAAAAGAAAGCTCACCTCTGGTTTGATGTGCGTATCCACGTCCAAGGGTGAAGCAAACTGGCACACCAGGGTGTTCTGTTTCATGATAACTGAAACAAAAACAAACGATTGGGTCCAACTGGCAACGGCATTTCATGCACGTCGCTGCACTTCAGCGTTTCTTCACAACCGTAAGGATGGTTAACCATCGCTCCAGCCGTCATCCTCCCTTCCTCCTGTCCTCAGCACTTGACCTTAGACTTGCGGCCCCATGAGACCCTGGGTAACTGGAAACGCTTGTACATAATGCGGGCCGCCGTTTCCCACCGCCTCTGTCTGATACGTCGCCGGCTGCTGGGCGCTTCCCCTTCATGAACGCTCCTCCGCACGTCTCCTCGTCCTGTCGACCCTCGATTGTGTACTGTGGGGTGCTTTCAATGTACGGACTCGAAACACTTCGGAACGGCGGAAGGCAGATGGCTGTCCAACTCCAACTCGGTCACATTCTTTGTTTGGGATCAACTATAAAATTGTTTTCCCGCCCACGTGGACTCCTGGCTCCTGACTCCTGGCGGCCTTCTGGTGTGAGCGGTCAGTACGCGGGTTTCCTCGCGACAAGAATGATCCCTCTCAACTCGGCGGCGGAAAATGAGGAGCGAAACAGTACCGCGTTTATTTATAAGGCTCGAAAGGGAAGCGAGAATGACGGATAAAGCCTAGACAAATTTGTAGCTTGTAGACGGCACTGCAATAAAATGATTATTAGTACTCGTCGTTATGGACGCTATCTTGCCTTGTTTATGGTTTTATAGTCGGCGGGTCGAGCCTCTTGGAGGGGAGCCAGTTGCGGCGCTCATATTCTTACAGCAAATCTCTATAAAAAAATGCCACTGTACGTAGCGTGTATTTCGATTGCATATTTCCTAACAGCTGGATGTCATTTACAAGTAGTGTTATTTATATTCAGCGGGGGATGCCAATTGAGCAGAATAATACGGAAAAATGTTAGGTTTTTATATTGTGCACGCTGATATTCATGCCGTTTTACTAGAATAATCAAAATAATTTTCAATACATCAATAAGTGGAAATTCATTTAGAGGGTGGAAAATCTTACGACCATTATAATAAGTTTGCAGACTTCATCGATATAAAAAAAATATATTGCCGGGAAATTCACGTGGGTACATGAAAATAAATAAAGCATATTTGATGAAAAAATTAAAACATATCGACGTCAATGAACTCCAACACGTCGGTTGCGGTGCCCACGTGAATACATCATGGCTTCACTTTGCTCTTTAGTACTTTTACTTTGTAAATTAATTAAATTGGCGTCTTTCTTTATCGCGCAGCTGATAAGAAAGACATCGTTAAATTATGGAAAGATGTTGCGATTAATATTCTTTGAAATAAATTAAACCATAAACATTCATCTTTGATGAACTTGAAATTTATGTAATATTATCATAAATATAATGCGGTGCAAACACCTCGACTTTATTAAACATTTGAAGTACCTACGTATCCATTATTCAAAATAATATTGTACGATCATAATATTCATTTATCAGAGAGTGCGAAGGAATAAGCGGTAGGCACTCTGGTAAATTAATCGATACCTTTATTAGGCCTTTGAAAAACAAACTCCAAGTTTCGTACCTTCTCTAAGTAAAGGGCAGGGAAGTGTCTTACGAAACTGATAATTCAAATTCTGGAAATAGAGACATATTATTATTAAGCTCATATAATTCATCACTAAAAAGCTGCCCTTAAATATGTATTATAATCCAAATTCTCAAATTTTCTTAGCAAAAAAATAAAATTACATTAACCCTACACAAGAGGCCTTGAGGATAATAATTTCCTTCCAGAGCATCTTTCGGGATGCTGTGTGTTGGGTTTTTTTAAGGAAAGGAAGAAGAGGAAGTTCTGGGAAGGAAAAAGGTATGAGGGATGGGTAAGAATCTAGATATCAGTGTGTTCAGGAGTGACGGACGTATGATCTATACTTCCCGCTGCAGCGCAAGGAGATGGGTCAAGAGAGGATTGGAGAGGTCAAAGGGTCCCCCTAAACCAACCTCTCCCGATCCGGCACGCTACGTAGAGGGTAGGTAGGCTCATCCTGAACACACCTCACCCGATAAACCCGGGCACCCCTGCTAAGTCACCAAACCTACGAACCACTTGGAGTGACCTATGTGCAGAGATGTTGGTTGTGCAATAAATGGTTCCCGGAGCGGCGGTATCTAAACCCGCCTCCCAAATTGAAAAAATGAAGTAGAATTATGTTCATACGCAGAGGCGGATTTGCAGTATTGGCCGCCCTAGGCCCCAGACCATGTAGCCGCCCCTTTCTCAGTACCCATCATATTGACCAGGAGTATCCAAACTTTTCAGTAATTTCCTAGGGTCAAAACCGTTTTAATTTTCCTGCCATTATCATTCATGGTTCATGGGGTGAGATTTGTCCAGGTCTTGGCGGCGGATACGTCTGCCCACCTGCTGCGTGGCGGGCCGGATCGAGAGAGACTGGGTGAGGGAGGCCTTTTGACCTTTCCAGCCGGACTATCTTGACCCATCGCCTTGCACCGCAGTTGGAGGGATGTATTCATACGTATGTCACTCTTGGACACACTAATCCCCAGATTCCTACCCACCCCTCCATTTTCCTTTTCAGAACTTCCTATCCTTCCCTTCCTTAAAAAGACCCTCCACACAGCATCACCTAAGATGACATAGATCGTGAGGGAAAATATTTTCCTCAAAGCCTCCTGTGTGGAATTAATGTAAAAAAATACGCTTGCTAAATTCGCTAGTTCAATTACTGTATAATTGTCGATTGTCGCAGGCCGTATTGATGACATTGGCGAGCCGTTGTTTGGAGACCCCTGATATAGACTATTGACTATATAATGAATTTACTTTATTGACAACTTTTATCGAAATCGATTCAGAAATTTAGTTAACTATAATAGCTGCTAGTTTGTTATACTTTCTAAGGTTTAAAGGATTTAAATAAAACATTTAAAACAGTTTTAGGTTTAATTTATTTAACTAGTTTCAGGTTTATTCTCATACAATAATATATAAGTGTTTCACAGTTACAATTCGGCCCCTTAGGGTCAAAAAAACGTATCTCATTTTTTCTCTACTTTACAGGAGAGCAAGAAAACATAGTTATCAATTAATCAGTGTTGTATAATTTTAAACAAACGAAACATATTAATAATTTCTTCTCATTTAGTTAAAGGATGGTATTTTGTGCTTCTGAACCATCTTTTAAATATAAAATAGTAATTCATTTTACCATCCGTAACTCAAAATCGATAAAAATTGAGTTACGTTTTTTTGACTCTAAGGGGCCGAATTAGGGTTGCCAGATACGGGCTGGATAAAAGTTATTCGAATATAATAACTAAACTTAAAATACAAATTAAAACGTTGGGAAAAAATTTACGTAAAGCATTATCTAACATAAAAAAAAAACTGAACTCAAAACAAAAATCTGGCAGTTACAATTCTCGTCTGCACTTAAGTGCAGCAAAATCATTAATAAGATCTTCGCAATCCAATTTCCTTAAAAAATCTGCTTCTATGTTAAGCAAAGCAAGATTGTTCAGCCTTTGCTCCGCCATTGTTGTGCGTAAATAATTTTTTACACGTCGTAAACAAGAAAATGATCGTTCTCCAGAACAGTTACTGGCGGGAGTACACACACACATTCGAAGAGCAATATCCACGTCTGGATAAATGGTTTGAAGATCTTCAGTTCGTAACCACAAACTGACAGCATTGTTTCGATCCTTATTTTTCACACTGCAGTGAGCACGAAAATGGAGACATTCTTCTGAAAAATGGGCTTCTAAATCACTAGAATAAATCATTTGCAATGATTTTGCCTTTTCTTCGACTTCAGACGGGCTTAGTTTTGTCAATTGAGTAATAAAATTTAATTTATTATAAAGTGATTTGTAAGCACCCAGTCATTTTTTTAGTTCTGCTGATAAGGAATATAGGTACTTAGGAAGTAATTTCTTGTTATCATCTGTGACTTTTTTGTCACGATTGGCCGCCCCTAATATCTGGCCGCCCTAGGCCCGGGCCTACATAGGCCTAAGGGCAAATCCGCCTCTGTTCATACGATGATGACAGAGCGTTGGCGTAAGTTTTATGGGCAAATCCGTTTTATGGCAATAATATTCCATGCTTGCTACATTTAATTCTATTTTTAAAATCCAAATATAACGGTTTTAGAGGAGCGGAATAGAGAGATGAAGCAGAAATTTTTGAGTGCAAATAAAAATTAAAATGAACGACTTCTTATCTGAAATGGGATTCCATGATAACTCAACACAGTGACAATTCAACACACTTTTAAAAAGTGATATAAAGTCATTAGAAACGATGATTTTTTTTATACCTAACAGTAACCTAACCTACTTAATCCAGTTAATAAAGTTTTTGTTTCATCACTTTCCATGACTTTATATAACTTTTTAAAGATGTGATGAATTATCATTGTGACGATTTATCCGGTCACCCTGAAATGGTGATGTAGGTACTATTTTATGAGAAGTATATACAATTAATAATAACGTAAATTTTAGAAAAACAAATGTAGCAGTCATCCTTACTGATTATCGAAGTCAAAATGTTAAAGCGGAAAATTAGTTGGAAAATAGTGAAGCTTTTCCCAGAAGGGTAAAGTTAATTTTTTTTATATATTGATATATACCTTAAGTAATTTAATGATTTATGAAAATTACATATCTGAATCTCTGGGTCTCAAACAACAAGTGGACAGTATATACACTGACTTTAGTAAAGCTTTTGATAAGGTTCGACGTCACATACTTATTTATAAACTTCGATTGTTGGGCATCAAAGGTAAATTATTGAGTTGGATTGTTAGTTATCTTAGCCATAGGGTGCTTAGTGTAAAGATTAATTCTGTACAATCTTATATATTCGAGGCCACAAGTGGGGTTCCTCAAGGGTCCCACCTCGGCCCAATATTTTTCTTATTATTCATCAATGACATTGTTGACCAATTTAATGATGTAGAAGTTCTGCTATTTGCTGACGACTTAAAAATATATAAAAGAATACGAAATGACGACTGTCAAATTTTACAGAGTAATTTAGAACAACTTCATCAATGGTGTGAACAAAATGCTTTATTTTTGAACATTCAGAAATGTCAAGTAATACGATTTTCCAAAACTCGTTATAATATATTACATGAATATACATTAAATGATATTAAATTAATACCAGTAACACATATTCGTGACTTGAGTGTAATATTCGATGAAAACTTGTCATTCATTGAACACATCAACTATATAACTAATAAGGCTTTAAAGATGCTTGGCTTCCTTTGCAGAACTTTAACTGATTTTAAGTCCATAGATTGTATGAGAACCCTCTATATTTCATTAGTCAGAAGTCAATTGGAGTATAATTCACCTATTTGGTCCCCTTTATATAAAGTTCACTCCAATAATATAGAAAGAGTTCAGCACAAATTTCTTAAGTACGTAAATTTTAAGCTCGGAATTCCTATTGATTACATTAATTATGTCAGTTTGATGAATCAATTGCATCTAATAACACTTTCTGACAGGAGAATTATTTCAGACCTGGTTGTGTTACACAGAGTCATTAACAACTAAATTGATAGTCCTGCCATCCTTACCACTATTAAACTATATGTGCCGACTAGGAATACAAGACAAAGTATAACATTCTTCTGTAATACATACTCGACCAACTATCAGACACACTCACTGACCAATAGGATGCATGATCTGGGCAACAAGTATGGGGGCGCTATTGATTTATTTATTGACTCCATATCTAGAATTAAGCATAATCTACACCAACACATTGTTGAATCCTACAAATTAGAGTAGCGTTGGTAAATTAGTTTTAATGATTTGTCTTATATGTAGTGTTGTTGTAATTTCTTTTTTACTTTATGTTACTCTTACGTTTTACTTATATTGCTTCATATTTTTTAATATTTTCTCATTATACTCGTAATCACAATTTTACAAGTGTGTATTTTGTACCTTCTTTAAAATGGATTACATCTATTTACTGTCAATATCTCCTGTATAATACATATTCTCCTATGTACACTGCATCATGTATCACTTCTATGTAAAAGTCTTTTTAGGCGTATATATATATATAAATAAATAAATATGTTAATAAAAATGAATGGGCTAAGGCGATGTAATGTGCAGTAACGCACAAAAAAAGTGTTTTTGGTTTTAAAATTTGCTCGCTTAGAAATATTATAGATGCTCTAATTATATTGCAAGTAGAACACATCTTGGCCTATACAATAATCAAGTCTTTTTATAAGCCAAGGAATAAATAAAGAGTATCAGGATTATGTTATTTGGAATATGATCGGAGAAAGTTTTATTATTTGTGCCTGAACTTCACAAAATAAAATAAAATGAGATTTTGAGAAAAGATTTTGGCGGTGTTTTCTTTGTATAAATCAAAACAGGCGGTCGTGTTAAGCGGTCATTTCAACCTTATCGCCATCTGCGTAAGGAGGACCGATTCGGAATGTCACGTCGATGTGGATCTTCCTAAAGAAATATTTAAGGAACATGAACATTGGCGCGGGTTTGGGTAGCGCCGCCCGGAAATAGTCCCGGAGTCACTTATTAGATAACCAGCACCTCTGCCAAAGGTCACCTCGAGTGGTTCGCTACGTTTGGTGATTTGTCCATCGGGTGCGGATTCAAGATGTGTCTGCCCACAGTGCCCACCAGCCGTGTGGCGTGGCAGATCGGGAGAGGCTGGTTTTTGTGGAGACTCTCCAACTGGTCTCTCGACCCATCGCCTTGCAGGGAGGGATATATTCATATGTCTGTCACTCCTGGACACACAGATTCCTAGATTACTTCCCAACCCTTATACCTTCCCTGAACCTCATATCCTTCCTTTCCTTAAAAACGACCCTCCGCACAGCTTCTCCAAAGATGACATAGGCCCTGAGGGAAACTATTTTTCTCAGGAACTACTGTGTGGGGTTACTGTATAAGAAAAGACTGCGATGGCCTGGTCATGAAGACGGAATGCCAGGTGATAGGAGATCAAACATCATCAAGTGGCTACCCATCGAGGAGCAGACTGAAGAAGGCCATCTGTATGTATAGAAGATTGGGTTGGGAAGAAGTAAACGAACCAAAGAATTCGGAGAACTTTATTTGAGGAAGAAGCCAAATCCTGCAATATCAAATGATAATGCAACATTGAGTTTGTACAGATTATGAGATAAGTGTAATTCGACAATAAACGGAAGAGGAAGAGAATTTGAGGAATTATTTTTATCAAAAGAACCATATACTTTTCAACAAGCATAAAATGCGCAATGTGCTAAAAGAAAGGCCATCATAAATTTTAAAACCTGACTATCTGCTACAACTGCGTATTAATTTTATGACTAATTATTCAAACATGTACAAACTCAGAACTTCAAGTATCAAAACATTTTTATTTTTTATTTAAATGATTTAAAATCTAAAATAGTAGACTAGTCTCATTTGGATTTGAATACACATTAAATAATAATACATATAAAGTTTATTTCTTGACAACAAACAAACAGGTGAAAAAAATATCAGGCGGTCAAAGGTACACATTGCAAAAGATAACCAGATTGCTCTATTTATTGTTGATCGATAAATAGGTCATACATACAATTCAATAAACTTGGTAACTGGGAGGGCGAAAAGACGGTTCGCGACATATCAGTGATTAGATAATAACTCGAGACAGTAATATATTTAGTTGGTGGCTAAAATTACAACACAAGTCTTATCTGGACGGAAAGAGCAAAAGCTATCAATATTATGTTACAAATTGTATCGAGATGGGGATATTGCCAGTCTTGTCTGGAAGCATGCCGGACATAAGGTAGGTAGTATTTTGCCCCGAGTGGAACATAATTTCATAGGCCTGGTATATCAGTAAGTCCGTATCCGCGCTATGTGCGACATTCCTCGCGGAAATTTAAGCGGGCTAAATCGGCCGCTTAAGCCTTGGTAAGCCGTAGAATATTTCCCCCTTTAGACATCGATCACCGTAACAAATGTCAAATATGACGTTTACGTAAGTAATTACAATTACGTTCTCCAATCTCACCGAAATAATTATACGTAATTTGCATAATTTTGTCAGTATGGACTGTTACAGTCATCGAGCGATGTGCGATGTTGATGACCATGATGCTTTGTGAGCGGGGAACTTCAAAAATTCAACTCATAAATTAGCCCGCCTAAAACATTTGACATTTTGAAAGCTCTCGATAGTAATTTTCTAATTATTAATAATTAGGAAATTTTTTACGAATAATTTTCTGAGCTTACTTTGCGATTTTTTTCTATAAAGAGAATTTCATATAATTAACGTTTATCTATATGTATATACGATATTATCTTCAAAAATAACATTAAAAAAAATTAATTTAGTAATTGCAACTAATTGGTTAGAATTAAATTAAATTTAGTAATTGCATCTAATTGGTTAAATCTAAAAGTAATTGCATCTAATTGGTTGAAACTAAATTTCATTTAGTAATTGCATCTAATTGGTTAAAACTAGATTTCAAAGAAACAGAAACAAAAAAAAAATTCTCACCGTCAGTAAAATCCATCGAAATATTTTCTCAAAATGTTCTCACACGACTTGAATGAAATCTGACTTGCGATAGATACATATTATAAAGCTTCACTAAGTTTAATTATTTTGTGAATTCGCTACCGTTATTAAGATATTTATATTGTGGATATATTTATATGGTTGTCATAGCTAAATTAGCGGCCCTTTACTATTAGCGACCAAACTATTATGTAGAATTTATGTTCCTGCAATCTATAATATTTAATAATCTCCTAATCGATTAATTAATTAATGGGTCGTTTCTGAGACTCGATCTTGAGTCTAACAGCTCAGCTGTGAAACGATTTACCGTTATCTGTATTTCCTTCTTCCGACAACACGGGTCTCTTCATGTTCACTCCTTCCTCTCCTTCAAAAGACCCCCCACACAGCATCCCACAAAGATGACATAGTAGTAAGGAAAACAATTTTCCTCCAGGGTGGAGTTAATGTAAAAAAATATTTATCACGTAATATATATATATATTATATATACAGGGTGTATCGGCACTAACCCGACAAACTTTAACCAGCTATTCCTTAGCACATTTGGAGTAAAAAATGTTATGGGCACTTTGCTGTCCGGTAGCATTTTTTTTTCAATTAAAAACAACAAAAAAATTAAATTTCCACACTACATCTCTGTCATTGGCATTGCGTTTCGTGTTCAACAGCTGTTATAAGCAAGTATGTCAAAAAGCGTCTTCGCTCTTTCGCACACACTAAATAATAATAGTTAAAAATGAGACGAATGGTGCCGTGCCATTTCGTTGTGATAGTAAAAGTGCGCCAATATAGGTACACACGTGCATTATTCAACGGAATTCGAATAAAATATTTGCCAGATGGGTTTTCAAACTTTGACAAAAGATAAAACAGTGGTGACATGTGGTGAAAATATGAATAGTAAATTTTTTATTAAAAAAAAACGTTACCGGACAGCAAAGTGAACATAAGATTTTTTACTCCAAATATGCTAAGGAATAGCTGGTTAAAGGTTGTCGGGTACTTGCCGATACACCCTGTATATATATAATATATATAATATTTCATTTAATCGATTAATGTATCATATCAATTAATATTACGTACTCGAAATCTAAGTCCAAATTAAGACATAAGGTATTAATCGAAAATGTCTACCCTCCCACAAATACGATTTATTCGATTTCCGCTTTTGTTAAGAAGAATTAATTCGCTATATAGCTTTTATATATTTATGGTTAAATATCATTTACCTAATATACTCGGTTCTCCGAGGTAGCCGGGGGATGTTAGGTTTATTATAATATGATGTTGGAAAACATAGAAGTAAACTAAAATATCTCATCATTTACCAAATACACTCGGTTCTCCGAGGTAGCTGGGAGATGTTAGGTTTCTTATAATATGGTTTAAAAAACATAGATGTAAACTAAAATAGCTCATCATTTACCAAATACACTCGGTTCTCCGAGGTAGCCGGAAGATGTTAGGTTTAGACTTAAACTAAAATATCTCATCATTTACCAATTACACTCGGTTCTCCGAGGTAGCAGGGAGATTATTTTACAAGCAATAATTATTCGCCTGAAACACTCATCCACATTGAAAAATCTCCTGATAAAAGATACATGACGCCAACGGGACTCGAACCCGTGTCCCTTCGATTACCGGTCGACAGCTCTGACCACTGAGCTATGGCGGCTTATCTCTTACCCGCGAAATGATTCAATATATACTAGTGTTTCATTCAACAATTACTGCTTGTTACATTTTTTTCACCTGAAAACAACCAACTTTATTTTATATGAGAAAGGCATTGTAAGTGCTAACTCTCTCACTAGATGGCGTCGAGACAAATTGTCTACATTTTTAGGTGAAATACTTGAACTTGTCAAATATTAATTATTATTTTTTTGGTAAACTAATGTTTTGAAGACAAGATTTTTTTATGCATAGCACAAAGGGTAACAATTATTTTACAAGCAATAATTATTCGCCTGAAACACTCATCCACATTGAAAAATCTCCTGATAAAAGATACATGACGCCAACGGGACTCGAACCCGTGTCCCTTCGGGAGATGTTGCTGGGAGATGTTAGGTTTCTTCTGAGTTGATAACTCACAAAAGCAGCGCTATAAAAAATTTCCAATATTTATTTATTTTACGGTGTTGAAAAACATAGACGTAAACTAAAATATATTGACATTTTAGCCTAATCGATTGAAATTGGATATTTGAAACACCAAGATATCTTTCAACAATGTGAATAAGGAAGTTGAGTGAAAAATATTTTGACTTTTAAAAAATATGTTCATGTAGATCAAAAAATATCGATTCTAAATATATAAATATATTTCTATATTATTATTCTTAGAATTAGTTAAACGTTCTTAAAAAGCATTAAATAGAAATAAACTGAATACGCTCCACGATTGGTCGAAAGAATTCTGACGTCACATGTGTCGTGACTTGTACGTACAACGGATCACCTATGGTGCATCTCTTTCTATTACATGAGAGAGGTGTATAGGCCAAACGTTTATTTGGGCCAAATCACGCCGGTCGTGGAGTTAAAGCTTCCAAGTAAGTATATCAAATTATTAATTGTGTTCATTTGTACGTTACGATAAATATAATACATTTTTACAGTATAATAATCATTGCGTATCTACCCATCTGACATTTCGCCATAACCACTAGTTTTGTGCAGGTATATTTATTGATTTCGCATGACATGATAATTATTCTCTACTCATTATAATATATATTATAATGTGGTGATGGCTTTTAAATATTTCATCTTTTGTTTACCATATAATAAGGCACTGCTGAAAACCAGCTGCATTCCCGGAGAAACCCCTTTGTCAATAGGATCTATGTGAAAAAAATAGCTCCCATCTATTGTCAAATATTTATGTAGGTATTTGTTGTTATTATTATATAAAATGGATTTCTAAAGATACATATTCGTATAGTGCTTTATAATAATATGTTGTTTATTGCATCGCTTAGAAGTTTTTATTATTATACATGTCACATTACATGTGATTACACTTCAGGCCTCCGCGCAGAAAAGTCTCACAGTAAACTGGGCTCACTGGGCTGTAAACCGTTATTTTACTTTTGGTCTTAATTTCTGCGCGGCGGTCAACAAATAGCGTCTTCAATACCGTGCCCGGCGGGAGAAGCCAATATTCTAACTTAAAATATTAATTTAACTATGAAATCTTAATAAATTTTCTATTTTTTTAATAACATCAATTCTAATAGACGGCAAACATTGGTAAAAAAAATACTGGAATTCCTCAATGAAGAATTAATTTTTTTTCCATACAAAATGTTTAAGCGACGTGGTTCTCATAGTTCAACAGTTTGAATGACGTCACACCCACACCCCGCCTCTTACCACTCGTTTTGGCGGGCTTAATAAAATTTAAACTCTGAGAATTAATTTGATTATGAAAACAGACTTTAAAAAAAAAACAGTATTTAAGTTTGAATGCGAACATTGATAAAAAAAAAAAAAAAAAAAATGGACTCAACTTCCTTATTGCGGAATTGAAAAGATAACAAAAATATTGCGATTTGAAATATGCACATCACCTGATACACGGTACATTTTATTGATGAACGGCGGGAAATGTTACCAAACATCAAACAATTGGCTGGGTGGTACCAATATACCTAAACCTTATAGTTGAACTATAAAAGTCGCCGAAAAGCCTCTATCCAAAACCTAGTTTGCTTCAGAACAGGATCTGCTCTCAGGATTAAGAAGATATTCTAATACATTTTTACATTTGTATTATACATATAAGATATAATAAGAAGGGCTGTTTATAATTAATATAAACGCACTTGAATGTAGCGAGAAAGTATTCATTTAATTTGAAATTTCGAAAACCCATCTGGAGTTGCAGAGCGGCTCATCTCATTAGCTCTTACTCCAAACTTGACGGCAATTGGTGGCAATCGTCTGACGTGAGAAATGTCCATCTCATGCACGACTCCACCGAGAGACAGCCTGGGTTCACACTGACTCGTAAACTCTGGTCCTAGATCAATAGGATAAGGTGCTACCGAAACCGTTGTTCCGTCATGATGAATAGGTGGGGTCTTAAAGAGTTGGCTAGGTGTAAAAGCGGTGTCAGTGTGCCTGCACCATTATATTATTGTGATCAACGAATATATTATACCGCATATAATATATAATTGTGGTGAATGCTCCATTCATTCCCCGGCGGGATTGATGAGGTCCACAGGGTTATTGGTGAGGCCTTACCCCACCGTACACTGTTTCGCAGACCTAGAAACCCCCACCGGCGCACCCCTAATAAGAAAGAAGAAAAATAATTTAATTTGATGAATAATGATTGTTTCCATGAACATTTTGAGAATTAATTTTTAATTTACTATCGGGTTAAAAATATTACAAAATGATAGGTCTTAGAAATACTAAACCCTACACTGGACATGAAATTAAAACAGGGCTTATTATATATTGTTGTAGTTCACAATTAACAAAATAAAATCATTAAGGGTACATAAAAAAGGTAATCAATGAGATGGATTTAAAAGAAAAAGGATTTATTGTAATATTCAAATTGCATAAATGATTGACGAAAAAATTTAAAAAGACACTGAAAATTTATTTTCTTAATGCATTTTAAACATTGAGTACAAGGAAGTAGAGAAAACACGAGATGGTACATACGTCCAATCCTAATTTATCGACGGAAGACTGAACATGTTTTTCATTGGGTTAATTTATTTACCCATCGGGGTGAACGAAATTAATGTATGTATCGCGGTAAAAATTGCGTAGATAAGATAGGACTTCGTTCAGATACCTAGATTAAAATTGACGTAATTGCCATCGAAAATAATATATTGAGACAAATTATTTTTGATATCCGACAAAATCTATAAATAATCAACAGTGTGGAAGTGAGAAATGAAGGGAGGTGGGGGAAATCAATGGCGATTAATTGCTATATTGATTACAATATATTTTGTAATGTTTATATAATTTAAATACCTTTGTACCTGACGACCAAATTTTGAAATCAATAATTAATGTTGGTCATGCCGAATCTATCCATTAAGTATCGCCAAAACAGCAAAATAATTAAAAAATAGGTTTATTTCTTCGACAAGAACAGTCAACAGATGTGATATTCATATTTCTAAACACTTTATTTCTGCGGCAAGAACAGACAAGAGAGGTGGTTTTCATATTTCTTAACACTTTATTTCTCGAACAAAAACAGACAAAAGAGGTGGTATTCATATTTCTTAGCACTTTATTTCTCCGATAGAACACTCACACAACAGAGGACGAATTACATAGATTTTAGAGAAAATTACAGTAGATTCAAATGTGAAGTTGTGTTGACTTCCGAATCTCACAGATTGAAAATGGACAGGCAAAATGGCTCAATTTCGACCTGATGGAAATTGTTTTCTTCTGGGCCTGGGTGGAGCTAATGTAAAAATGTCTTCATTTTACTTAACCCTTACATTATATTTTTAAATTGCTAAAAGTGCGCGATTCTTTCACACCGTTTTTAATTTGATTTAAAATCTAAAAAAAATTACATACAAAATATTTGATAATTGATAAAAATATAACAACAATTTCGAATATTAGAATTCCTTAGCATTATCCTCCATTCAGGAAGTATTTATTTATTTATCGTTTCTTTACATTGTATCTTTTTTTAAAGTTAGAATTTTTAACCCTACTAGGACAATCCTGTGTTGTTAGTATGTACCACTAATTTCGGAACACCGAATCACATTTACGTGAAAAATAACATTCTCTTGTAAAGTATTTTCATTTGTTACGTTTGTTTGCGCCTGGGCGTAAACAAATTGAACAGGTAATGAAATGCTCTGCTCGCATCTGGATCGTGCGAATGTGGTATTATGTGAAACCAAATCACAGATCCCCAAGCAACTTATTTATTAGACACACCAAACGAAAGTTCATTCGATATTTGTATAGGTAAGTACCTTTAAAGGGGGGCAATAAGTATGTAAATACATTGTACGCAAGTGTTTTTTATCAGAAAAATCGTTAACAGTACATTTAATCCACGACAAGATCATTATAAATTATGTGTTATTTATAGCGATAATAAAATTGTTCGGAAATAAAAATAATAATTTATGTGAGCGCTAAAATCGCCGAATCAGTGTTGATAAGAAAATGATATGTGCATTTGGACGAAAATACGGTAACACGGCTAAAAACAATGTTCAGATAAAGCTGGGGCAGTCGAGCTGTTCAAATATCCCCTAGTAAATATTACATACTGTACTGATGTCTCGCATACCCGGGATCTAAACACAGAAGAAATGTGTCAAACTAAATATTATAGTGTACAAAACAGAGTAGACATCTCAAATTTATATAATGTCAACAATTTTATTGAGGATATTCAGAGAACTTATTAACCCTTTAGTACTTTTATCACTTTTGTTCAGTTTGCAATGTTTTCTGTGTATTTAAAATGCGCTATATACATCTTATTTTTTGATTTTCCATAAAAACAGATACTGTTTTAGAAACTAGATAAAACTATCATTCCGATGTACGCATTTAAAATAAACACTAGTTCTTATATAATAAAATTTTAATAACAAACGTGATAAATGTTTTCAAAAACGCTAACCACATTTTAAATTATTTTTTACACATTCTTTTTGTTTGGGGAATTTATAAAAAAACTGTAACTTCACTTTTATCTCGTTCATTCAATAAAAATTAAGAATTTTTCAAAAAAAAATAAAACGATTGTTATGATAGCGACGCGAAATACGAATTATTCATTTTAGATTATTCGGCTATTTTTAGGATTTTATTAATGGCATCAGTATAAAAAAATTGGAAAGAATTATTATTTCTCTAACCTCAAAAAATTTACATATTTCCGCTTGATAGAAAAATAATAAAAAGTTAATATTCATATGTCTATGTAAAAACACTTACACAATATGGACGCCTGGTCATATACGAGTATGACCTTAAAAGGCTGGAGGGGTTAACAATAATTATTGAGGGGGAAGAATGTAGAGCCGTTTAATGTTAGGTTGCAACGTTCAACATACAAGTGGTTTGTGGGTTGAAGAATAAATACAACTCAACAGCGTCCTTGACAGTGGCGGCTCGTGACTTTTTAGTGTAATAGAATGCTAAGTTTGAAAAATTCGATATTATTGGTGTTGTTTAGTCCAAAACGATTTGTTCCAAAATTCTGTATTATATACGAAGATTTTCATGAAATTTCAGTTTCGTAGAATGGCACCGATTTCCTAAAAAAACCGAATGTTGAAAAAAAAAGTTTTTTTTTTCGGTTACAACGTCAACAATGAAATTTAAAAAAGGTATTATCACTCTACCACAACCAAAATTCAGGAGCCTCCAATGGTCTTTGAGGTGATTTTGCACAAAAACTGCGCCTTACAAATTATCCTATTATTATGTTCAATATACATATTATTAGACTGTTAACAGGTAAAACACTGAGTGACATTTTTGAGAATGTTACTTTTCAGTCTTCAGTGATTTCATGAACAGTAAATAGTCTTCAAAGTGTAAAGTGTCAGCTACACTACTCGCTTCGACGCTTCGACGAAGTCCTCGACGAAGTTAGCCGAAGTTCGAAGTGCGTGCCCACACACTCGTGCAACTTCGCGAGTAACGCTTCGAGTCCTTTGACTCGGGCGCATTTACCGACAACAATCGGAAGTCGGGCGAAGCGAAGCGAAGTTGCCCGAAGCGAAGTGAAGTTCGTGCCCACACTATCGTATTCGGTCAACTTCGATCAACTTCGCGAGTAGTGTAGCTGAGCTTTAACATGGTAAAGTAATCTTTGCTGATTAAGGCATTTTTAATACTAACAACTAAATTTATGAGTACATTTTTTAGGTTATTTCATAAAATGTGACATTTTCAATATGCCGCCAAAAATGTGCGGTTTTAGATCGTTTTTCAAATCAATAATAATGAACGTAAACATTAAAATTACATATTTTTAGTACGATAATCATAATAAGAAAATAAACATTTAGGACGGGTTGTTTCGGAGAATTTGAACAATTATTCAAATTTCAAAGTTAATTTTCCAGTTCTGTGAAAGATTTTTTCAAGTTCTGTTATTATTTCAGTTCTGTCATGCAACTAGCCTATGATGATATAATAACAGAACTTGAATAAGACTTTCACAGAACCCAGAAATGAACGTTGAAATTTGATGAATTGTTCAAATTCTCCGAAACAACCCGTCCTAAATCTTCCACACATTTCAAATAGTATTCATATTTTGTGAAAAAAACCCGTTATAAATACAACAAAAATTTTGAAAAAGAAATTATCACTTTGAAGTAGTAAAATTCAAGAATTTTATTTAGTTTCACGAATCCGCAAATAATCGTTTTCATCGTCTCTTATAAAGTTTTCATTTTGTGGCTTGAAAGGATTTTACCTATTTACACTCGTATGAACTGAAGTAGGAATGATTTAAATAAACTCTAATGAAATTGAGTACAGTAAACCTATTGTTCTTGCTGTATTTTAAAATTATGGCATCGTATCATAATAATAAGTCCTTTGCTTCAGTAAAATTTTATATGTATAATAAATTTTATAACTCTATTATTTATGTTATTTTTTTTCAAAGATAATATATGCGCAACTTTAAAGGCGGTTTGTGTACTACAAATATCGTTAACGAAAGTTAACATTCCCAGGATACGAATAGCCTAGCAACAATATATTTGAACTCCTCCTAATTCCACTATCATAAGCCGAAACGGTGCGTAAGAAATGACCGAAAGCAGTGGGAAACCTATAATAATAATAATGAAAGCCTCAGCGCGAGTGAGGCCAATATTACTGGATAACTATAAAATGTTAAAAAAATATTGTACCCAATAAAAAAAATTTGGACCATTCGGCTATATGCGGTCACCTATATTTTCGATAGTACCAATGAACCTTATGTAGAAAGATTTCGTCTCCATTATATCCAGTATGACCTTATCGACCTGTAAGTATTTTCAAGGGTTTCGGGGTACTCTTTGTTCACAAAGGTTACAATGATCTATTGAAACAATTTTTTCCACTTATTTTATTATTTTATCGTTAACGGTTTCAGCTTATTATAGCCGTCTTCAGACTGGTACAATTATTCCTTATTAATATAGTTTGTATACACAACATTTGAGGGAGGGGGTTGGTATTCACTGGGATGGTACACAATGATTTTATTATAATTATATGAATTTTCCCACCTTCGTTGCTGTGTAGTTTCACAGCTGAATTTCCAATTATTTGTTTATTACCAGTAGGCATAATTACCTGGATTTTATAAACGAATTTACTGTATTTAGGATATACCTACATGAATGGTTTTCACCCAATTATATAACAGTTGTCAGGGAG